>NW_027474848.1:0-25659 GCF_050947335.1 Megachile rotundata | reverse complement strand
CCATATTATGCAGATATGATCGATAGAACGACAATTACTATACTTATTACTCTTATTATTATCATTCTAACTCATATTATTAACCATATTATGCAGATATGATCGATAGAACTACAATTACTATACTCATTTCTCTTATTATTATCAATCTAACTCATATTATTAGCCATATTATGCTTATATTATCGATAGAACGACAATTACTATACTTATTACTGTTATTATTATCAATCTGACTCATATTATTACCCATATTATGCTTAAATGATCGATAGAACGACAATTACTATACTTATTACTGTTATTATTATCAATCTAACTCATATTATTAGCCATATTATGCTTAAATGATCGATAGATCTACAATTACTATACTCATTACTCTTATTATTATCAATCTAACTCATATTATTAGCCATATTATGCTTATATGATCGATAGAACGAGAATTACTATACTCACTACTCTTAGTATTATCAATCTAACTCATATTATTAGCCTTATTATGCTTATATGATCGATAGAACGACAATTACTATACTTATTACTCTTATTATTATCAATCTAACTCATAGTATTAGCCATATTATGCTTATATGATCGATAGAACGAGAATTACTATACTCACTACTCTTAGTATTATCAATCTAACTCATATTATTAGCCATATTATGCTTATATTATCGATAGAACGACAATTACTATACTTATTACTGTTATTATTATCAATCTGACTCATATTATTACCCATATTATGCTTAAATGATCGATAGAACGACAATTACTATACTTATTACTCTTATTATTATCAATCTAACTCATATTATTAGCCATATTATGCTTATATGATCGATAGAACGACAAATACTATACTTATTACTCTTATTATTATCAATCTAACTCATATTATTAGCCATATTATGCTTATATGATCGATAGAATGACAATTACTATACTTATTACTGTTATTATTATGAATCTGACTCATATTATTAGCCATATTATGCTTATATGATCGATAGACCTACAATTACTATACTCATTACTCTTATTATTATCAATCCAACTCATATTATTACCCGTATTATGCTGATATGATCGATAGAACGACATTCACTATACTTATTACACTCACTATTATCAATCTAACTCATATTATTAGCCATATTATGCTTAAATGATCGATAGATCTACAATTACTATACTCATTACTCTTATTATTATCAATCTAACTCATATTATTAGCCATATTATGCTTATATGATCGATAGAACGAGAATTACTATACTCACTACTCTTAGTATTATCAATCTAACTCATATTATTAGCCATATTATGCTTATATTATCGATAGAACGACAATTACTATACTTATTACTGTTATTATTATCAATCTGACTCATATTATTACCCATATTATGCTTAAATGATCGATAGAACGACAATTACTATACTTATTACTCTTATTATTATCAATCTAACTCATATTATTAGCCATATTATGCTTATATGATCGATAGAACGACAAATACTATACTTATTACTCTTATTATTATCAATCTAACTCATATTATTAGCCATATTATGCTTATATGATCGATAGAATGACAATTACTATACTTATTACTGTTATTATTATGAATCTGACTCATATTATTAGCCATATTATGCTTATATGATCGATAGACCTACAATTACTATACTCATTACTCTTATTATTATCAATCCAACTCATATTATTACCCGTATTATGCTGATATGATCGATAGAACGACATTCACTATACTTATTACACTCACTATTATCAATCTAACTCATATTATTAGCCATATTATGCTTAAATGATCGATAGATCTACAATTACTATACTCATTACTCTTATTATTATCAATCTAACTCATATTATTAGCCATATTATGCTTATATGATCGATAGAACGAGAATTACTATACTCACTACTCTTAGTATTATCAATCTAACTCATATTATTAGCCATATTATGCTTATATTATCGATAGAACGACAATTACTATACTTATTACTGTTATTATTATCAATCTGACTCATATTATTACCCATATTATGCTTAAATGATCGATAGAACGACAATTACTATACTTATTACTGTTATTATTATCAATCTGACTCATATTATTACCCATATTATGCTTAAATGATCGATAGAACGACAATTACTATACTTATTACTCTTATTATTATCAATCTAACTCATATTATTAGCCATATTATGCTTATATGATCGATAGAACGACAAATACTATACTTATTACTCTTATTATTATCAATCTAACTCATATTATTAGCCATATTATGCTTATATGATCGATAGAATGACAATTACTATACTTATTACTGTTATTATTATGAATCTGACTCATATTATTAGCCATATTATGCTTATATGATCGATAGACCTACAATTACTATACTCATTACTCTTATTATTATCAATCCAACTCATATTATTACCCGTATTATGCTGATATGATCGATAGAACGACATTCACTATACTTATTACACTCACTATTATCAATCTAACTCATATTATTAGCCATATTATGCTTAAATGATCGATAGATCTACAATTACTATACTCATTACTCTTATTATTATCAATCTAACTCATATTATTAGCCATATTATGCTTATATGATCGATAGAACGAGAATTACTATACTCACTACTCTTAGTATTATCAATCTAACTCATATTATTAGCCATATTATGCTTATATGATCGACAGAACGACAATTACTATACTTATTACTCTTATTATTATCAATCTAACTCATATTATTAGCCATATTATGCTTATATGATCGATAGACCGAGAACTACTATACTCACTACTCTTAGTATTATCAATCTAACTCATATTATTAGCCATATTATGCTTATATTATCGATAGAACGACAATTACTATACTTATTACTGTTATTATTATCAATCTGACTCATATTATTACCCATATTATGCTTAAATGATCGATAGAACGACAATTACTATACTTATTACTGTTATTATTATCAATCTAACTCATATTATTTGCCATATTATGCTTAAATGATCGATAGATCTACAATTACTATACTCATTACTCTTATTATTATCAATCTAACTCATATTACTAGCCATATTATGCTTATATGATCGATAGAACGAGAATTACTATACTCACTACTCTTAGTATTATCAATCTAACTCATATTATTAGCCTTATTATGCTTATATGATCGATAGAACGACAATTACTATACTTATTACTCTTATTATTATCAATCTAACTCATATTATTAGCCATATTATGCTTATATGATCGATAGACCTACAATTACTATACTCATTACTCTTATTATTATCAATCCAACTCATATTATTACCCGTATTATGCTGATATGATCGATAGAACGACATTCACTATACTTATTACACTCACTATTATCAATCTAACTCATATTATTAACCATATTATGCAGATATGATCGATAGAACGACAATTACTATACTTATTACTCTTATTATTATCATTCTAACTCATATTATTAACCATATTATGCAGATATGATCGATAGAACTACAATTACTATACTCATTTCTCTTATTATTATCAATCTAACACATATTATTAGCCATATTATGCTTATATTATCGATAGAACGACAATTACTATACTTATTACTGTTATTATTATCAATCTGACTCATATTATTACCCATATTATGCTTATATGATCGATAGAACGAGAATTACTATACTCACTACTCTTAGTATTATCAATCTAACTCATATTATTAGCCTTATTATGCTTATATGATCGATAGAACGACAATTACTATACTTATTACTCTTATTATTATCAATCTAACTCATAGTATTAGCCATATTATGCTTATATGATCGATAGAACGAGAATTACTATACTCACTACTCTTAGTATTATCAATCTAACTCATATTATTAGCCATATTATGCTTATATTATCGATAGAACGACAATTACTATACTTATTACTGTTATTATTATCAATCTGACTCATATTATTACCCATATTATGCTTAAATGATCGATAGAACGACAATTACTATACTTATTACTCTTATTATTATCAATCTAACTCATATTATTAGCCATATTATGCTTATATGATCGATAGAACGACAAATACTATACTTATTACTCTTATTATTATCAATCTAACTCATATTATTAGCCATATTATGCTTATATGATCGATAGAATGACAATTACTATACTTATTACTGTTATTATTATGAATCTGACTCATATTATTAGCCATATTATGCTTATATGATCGATAGACCTACAATTACTATACTCATTACTCTTATTATTATCAATCCAACTCATATTATTACCCGTATTATGCTGATATGATCGATAGAACGACATTCACTATACTTATTTCACTCACTATTATCAATCTAACTCATATTATTAGCCATATTATGCTTAAATGATCGATAGATCTACAATTACTATACTCATTACTCTTATTATTATCAATCTAACTCATATTATTAGCCATATTATGCTTATATGATCGATAGAACGAGAATTACTATACTCACTACTCTTAGTATTATCAATCTAACTCATATTATTAGCCATATTATGCTTATATGATCGACAGAACGACAATTACTATACTTATTACTCTTATTATTATCAATCTAACTCATATTATTAGCCATATTATGCTCATATGATCGATAGAACGAGAACTACTATACTCACTACTCTTAGTATTATCAATCTAACTCATATTATTAGCCATATTAGCTTATATTATCGATAGAACGACAATTACTATACTTATTACTGTTATTATTATCAATCTGACTCATATTATTACCCATATTATGCTTAAATGATCGATAGAACGACAATTACTATACTTATTACTCTTATTATTATCAATCTAACTCATATTATTAGCCATATTATGCTTATATGATCGATAGAACGACAAATACTATACTTATTACTCTTATTATTATCAATCTAACTCATATTATTAGCCATATTATGCTTATATGATCGATAGAATGACAATTACTATACTTATTACTGTTATTATTATGAATCTGACTCATATTATTAGCCATATTATGCTTATATGATCGATAGACCTACAATTACTATACTCATTACTCTTATTATTATCAATCCAACTCATATTATTACCCGTATTATGCTGATATGATCGATAGAACGACATTCACTATACTTATTTCACTCACTATTATCAATCTAACTCATATTATTAGCCATATTATGCTTAAATGATCGATAGATCTACAATTACTATACTCATTACTCTTATTATTATCAATCTAACTCATATTATTAGCCATATTATGCTTATATGATCGATAGAACGAGAATTACTATACTCACTACTCTTAGTATTATCAATCTAACTCATATTATTAGCCATATTATGCTTATATGATCGACAGAACGACAATTACTATACTTATTACTCTTATTATTATCAATCTAACTCATATTATTAGCCATATTATGCTCATATGATCGATAGAACGAGAACTACTATACTCACTACTCTTAGTATTATCAATCTAACTCATATTATTAGCCATATTAGCTTATATTATCGATAGAACGACAATTACTATACTTATTACTGTTATTATTATCAATCTGACTCATATTATTACCCATATTATGCTTAAATGATCGATAGAACGACAATTACTATACTTATTACTCTTATTATTATCAATCTAACTCATATTATTAGCCATATTATGCTTATATGATCGATAGAACGACAAATACTATACTTATTACTCTTATTATTATCAATCTAACTCTTATTATTAGCCATATTATGCTTATATGATCGATAGAACGAGAATTACTATACTCACTACTCTTAGTATTATCAATCTAACTCATATTATTAGCCATATTATGCAGATATGATCGATAGAACTAAAATTACTATACTCATTACTCTTATTATTATCAATCTAACTCATATTATTAGCCATATTATGCTTAAATGATCGATAGAACGACAATTACTATACATATTACTCTTATTATTATCAATCTAACTCGTATTATTAGCCATATTATGCTTATATGATCGATAGAACGACAAATACTATACTTATTACTCTTATTATTATCAATCTAACTCATATTATTAGCCATATTATGCTTATATGATCGATAGAACGACAATTACTATACTCACTACACTTAGTATTATCAATCTAACTCATATTATTAGCCATATTATGCTTATATTATCGATAGAACGACAATTACTATACTTATTACTGTTATTATTATCAATCTAACTCATATTATTAGCCATATTATGCGTATATGATCGATAGAATGAGAATTACTATACTCACTACTCTTAGTATTATCACTCTAACTCATATTATTAGCCATATCATGCTCATATGATCGAGAGAACGAGAATTACTGTACTCACTACTCTTAGTATTATCAATCTAACTCATATTATTAGCCATATTATGGTTATATGATCGATAGAACTACAATTACTATACTCATTACTCTTATTATTATCAATCCAACTCATGCTATTAGCCATATTATGGTTATATGATCGATATAACGACAATTACTATACTTATTACTCTTATTATTATCAATCTAACTCATATTATTAAACATATTATGCAGATATGATCGATAGAACGACATTTACTATACTTATTACCCTTATTATTATCAATCTAACTCATATTATTGGCCATATTGTGCTTATATGATCGATAGAACGACAATTACTATACTTATTACTGTTATTATTATCAATCTGACTCATATTATTACCCATATTATGCTTAAATGATCGATAGAAGGACAATTACTGTACTTATTACTGTTATTATTATCAATCTAACTCATATTATTAGCCATATTATGCTTAAATGATCGATAGATCTACAATTACTATACTCATTACTCTTATTATTATCAATCTAACTCATATTATTAGCCATATTATGCTTATATGATCGATAGAACGAGAATTACTATACTCACTACTCTTAGTATTATCAATCTAACTCATATTATTAGCCTTATTATGCTTATATGATCGATAGAACGACAATTAATATACTTATTACTCTTATTATTATCAATCTAACTCATATTATTAGCCATATTATGCTTATATGATCGATAGAACGAGAATTACTATACTCACTACTCTTAGTATTATCAATCTAACTCATAGTATTAGCCATATTATGCTTATATTATCGATAGAACGACAATTACTATACTTATTACTGTTATTATTATCAATCTGACTCATATTATTACCCATATTATGCTTAAATGATCGATAGAACGACAATTACTATACTTATTACTCTTATTATTATCAATCTAACTCATATTATTAGCCATATTATGCTTATATGATCGATAGAACGACAAATACTATACTTATTACTCTTATTATTATCAATCTAACTCTTATTATTAGCCATATTATGCTTATATGATCGATAGAACGAGAATTACTATACTCACTACTCTTAGTATTATCAATCTAACTCATATTATTAGCCATATTATGATTATATTATCGATAGAACGACAATTACTATACTTATTACTGTTATTATTATCAATCTAACTCATATTATTAGCCATATTATGCTTAAATGATCGATAGATCTACAATTACTATACTCATTACTCTTATTATTATCAATCTAACTCGTATTATTAGCCATATTATGCTTACATGATCGATAGAACGACAAATACTATACTTATTACTCTTATTATTATCAATCTAACTCATATTACTAGCCATATTATGCTTATATGATCGATAGAATGAGAATTACTGTACTCACTACTCTTAGTATTATCACTCTAACTCATATTATTAGCCATATTATGCTTATATGATCGATAGAACGACAATTACTATACTTATTACTGTTATTATTATCAATCTGACTCATATTATTACCCATATTATGCTTAAATGATCGATAGATCTACAATTACTATACTCATTACTCTTATTATTATCAATCTAACTCGTATTATTAGCCATATTATGCTTACATGATCGATAGAACGACAAATACTATACTTATTACTCTTATTATTATCAATCTAACTCATATTACTAGCCATATTATGCTTATATGATCGATAGAATGAGAATTACTGTACTCACTACTCTTAGTATTATCACTCTAACTCATATTATTAGCCATATTATGCTTATATTATCGATAGAACGACAATTACTATACTTATTACTGTTATTATTATCAATCTGACTCATATTATTACCCATATTATGCTTAAATGATCGATAGAACGACAATTACTATACTTATTACTCTTATTATTATCAATCTAACTCATATTATTAGCCATATTATGCTTATATGATCGATAGAACGACAAATACTATACTTATTACTCTTATTATTATCAATCTAACTCTTATTATTAGCCATATTATGCTTATATGATCGATAGAACGAGAATTACTATACTCACTACTCTTAGTATTATCAATCTAACTCATATTATTAGCCATATTATGCTTATATTATCGATAGAACGACAATTACTATACTTATTACTGTTATTATTATCAATCTGACTCATATTATTACCCATATTATGCTTAAATGATCGATAGAACGACAATTACTATACTTATTACTCTTACTATTATCAATCTAACTCATATTATTAGCCATATTATGCTTATATGATCGATAGAACGACAAATACTATACTTATTACTCTTATTATTATCAATCTAACTCATATTATTAGCCATATTATGCTTATATGATCGATAGAATGACAATTACTATACTTATTACTGTTATTATTATGAATCTGACTCATATTATTAGCCATATTATGCTTATATGATCGATAGACCTACAATTACTATACTCATTACTCTTATTATTATCAATCCAACTCATATTATTACCCGTATTATGCTGATATGATCGATAGAACGACATTCACTATACTTATTACACTCACTATTATCAATCTAACTCATATTATTAGCCATATTATGCTTAAATGATCGATAGATCTACAATTACTATACTCATTACTCTTATTATTATCAATCTAACTCATATTATTAGCCATATTATGCTTATATGATCGATAGAACGAGAATTACTATACTCACTACTCTTAGTATTATCAATCTAACTCATATTATTAGCCATATTATGCTTATATGATCGACAGAACGACAATTACTATACTTATTACTCTTATTATTATCAATCTAACTCATATTATTAGCCATATTATGCTTATATGATCGATAGAACGAGAACTACTATACTCACTACTCTTAGTATTATCAATCTAACTCATATTATTAGCCATATTATGCTTATATTATCGATAGAACGACAATTACTATACTTATTACTGTTATTATTATCAATCTGACTCATATTATTACCCATATTATGCTTAAATGATCGATAGAACGACAATTACTATACTTATTACTGTTATTATTATCAATCTAACTCATATTATTCGCCATATTATGCTTAAATGATCGATAGATCTACAATTACTATACTCATTACTCTTATTATTATCAATCTAACTCATATTACTAGCCATATTATGCTTATATGATCGATAGAACGAGAATTACTATACTCACTACTCTTAGTATTATCAATCTAACTCATATTATTAGCCTTATTATGCTTATATGATCGATAGAACGACAATTACTATACTTATTACTCTTATTATTATCAATCTAACTCATATTATTAGCCATATTATGCTTATATGATCGATAGACCTACAATTACTATACTCATTACTCTTATTATTATCAATCCAACTCATATTATTACCCGTATTATGCTGATATGATCGATAGAACGACATTCACTATACTTATTACACTCACTATTATCAATCTAACTCATATTATTAACCATATTATGCAGATATGATCGATAGAACGACAATTACTATACTTATTACTCTTATTATTATCATTCTAACTCATATTATTAACCATATTATGCAGATATGATCGATAGAACTACAATTACTATACTCATTTCTCTTATTATTATCAATCTAACTCATATTATTAGCCATATTATGCTTATATTATCGATAGAACGACAATTACTATACTTATTACTGTTATTATTATCAATCTGACTCATATTATTACCCATATTATGCTTAAATGATCGATAGAACGACAATTACTATACTTATTACTGTTATTATTATCAATCTAACTCATATTATTAGCCATATTATGCTTAAATGATCGATAGATCTACAATTACTATACTCATTACTCTTATTATTATCAATCTAACTCATAGTATTAGCCATATTATGCTTATATGATCGATAGAACGAGAATTACTATACTCACTACTCTTAGTATTATCAATCTAACTCATATTATTAGCCATATTATGCTTATATTATCGATAGAACGACAATTACTATACTTATTACTGTTATTATTATCAATCTGACTCATATTATTACCCATATTATGCTTAAATGATCGATAGAACGACAATTACTATACTTATTACTCTTATTATTATCAATCTAACTCATATTATTAGCCATATTATGCTTATATGATCGATAGAACGACAAATACTATACTTATTACTCTTATTATTATCAATCTAACTCATATTATTAGCCATATTATGCTTATATGATCGATAGAATGACAATTACTATACTTATTACTGTTATTATTATGAATCTGACTCATATTATTAGCCATATTATGCTTATATGATCGATAGACCTACAATTACTATACTCATTACTCTTATTATTATCAATCCAACTCATATTATTACCCGTATTATGCTGATATGATCGATAGAACGACATTCACTATACTTATTACACTCACTATTATCAATCTAACTCATATTATTAGCCATATTATGCTTAAATGATCGATAGATCTACAATTACTATACTCATTACTCTTATTATTATCAATCTAACTCATATTATTAGCCATATTATGCTTATATGATCGATAGAACGAGAATTACTATACTCACTACTCTTAGTATTATCAATCTAACTCATATTATTAGCCATATTATGCTTATATTATCGATAGAACGACAATTACTATACTTATTACTGTTATTATTATCAATCTGACTCATATTATTACCCATATTATGCTTAAATGATCGATAGAACGACAATTACTATACTTATTACTCTTATTATTATCAATCTAACTCATATTATTAGCCATATTATGCTTATATGATCGATAGAACGACAAATACTATACTTATTACTCTTATTATTATCAATCTAACTCATATTATTAGCCATATTATGCTTATATGATCGATAGAATGACAATTACTATACTTATTACTGTTATTATTATGAATCTGACTCATATTATTAGCCATATTATGCTTATATGATCGATAGACCTACAATTACTATACTCATTACTCTTATTATTATCAATCCAACTCATATTATTACCCGTATTATGCTGATATGATCGATAGAACGACATTCACTATACTTATTACACTCACTATTATCAATCTAACTCATATTATTAGCCATATTATGCTTAAATGATCGATAGATCTACAATTACTATACTCATTACTCTTATTATTATCAATCTAACTCATATTATTAGCCATATTATGCTTATATGATCGATAGAACGAGAATTACTATACTCACTACTCTTAGTATTATCAATCTAACTCATATTATTAGCCATATTATGCTTATATGATCGACAGAACGACAATTACTATACTTATTACTCTTATTATTATCAATCTAACTCATATTATTAGCCATATTATGCTCATATGATCGATAGAACGAGAACTACTATACTCACTACTCTTAGTATTATCAATCTAACTCATATTATTAGCCATATTAGCTTATATTATCGATAGAACGACAATTACTATACTTATTACTGTTATTATTATCAATCTGACTCATATTATTACACATATTATGCTTAAATGATCGATAGAACGACAATTACTATACTTATTACTGTTATTATTATCAATCTAACTCATATTATTAGCCATATTATGCTTAAATGATCGATAGAACGACAATTACTATACATATTACTCTTATTATTATCAATCTAACTCGTATTATTAGCCATATTATGCTTATATGATCGATAGAACGACAAATACTATACTTATTACTCTTATTATTATCAATCTAACTCATATTATTAGCCATATTATGCTTATATGATCGATAGAACGACAATTACTATACTCACTACACTTAGTATTATCAATCTAACTCATATTATTAGCCATATTATGATTATATTATCGATAGAACGACAATTACTATACTTATTACTGTTATTATTATCAATCTAACTCATATTATTAGCCATATTATGCGTATATGATCGATAGAATGAGAATTACTATACTCACTACTCTTAGTATTATCACTCTAACTCATATTATTAGCCATATCATGCTCATATGATCGAGAGAACGAGAATTACTGTACTCACTACTCTTAGTATTATCAATCTAACTCATATTATTAGCCATATTATGGTTATATGATCGATATAACGACAATTACTATACTTATTACTCTTATTATTATCAATCTAACTCATATTATTAAACATATTATGCAGATATGATCGATAGAACGACATTTACTATACTTATTACCCTTATTATTATCAATCTAACTCATATTATTGGCCATATTGTGCTTATATGATCGATAGAACGACAATTACTATACTTATTACTTTTATTATTATCAATCTAACTCATATTATTAACCATATTATGCAGATATGATCGATAGAACGACAATTACTATACTTCTTACACTTATTATTATCAATCTAACTCATATTATTAGCCATATTATGCTTATATGATCGATAGAACGACAATTACTATACTTATTACTGTTATTATTATCAATCTGACTCATATTATTACCCATATTATGCTTAAATGATCGATAGAAGGACAATTACTATACTTATTACTGTTATTATTATCAATCTAACTCATATTATTAGCCATATTATGCTTAAATGATCGATAGATCTACAATTACTATACTCATTACTCTTATTATTATCAATCTAACTCATATTATTAGCCATATTATGCTTATATGATCGATAGAACGAGAATTACTATACTCACTACTCTTAGTATTATCAATCTAACTCATATTATTAGCCTTATTATGCTTATATGATCGATAGAACGACAATTACTATACTTATTACTCTTATTATTATCAATCTAACTCATATTATTAGCCATATTATGCTTATATGATCGATAGAACGAGAATTACTATACTCACTACTCTTAGTATTATCAATCTAACTCATAGTATTAGCCATATTATGCTTATATTATCGATAGAATGACAATTACTATACTTATTACTGTTATTATTATCAATCTGACTCATATTATTACCCATATTATGCTTAAATGATCGATAGAACGACAATTACTATACTTATTACTCTTATTATTATCAATCTAACTCATATTATTAGCCATATTATGCTTATATGATCGATAGAACGACAAATACTATACTTATTACTCTTATTATTATCAATCTAACTCTTATTATTAGCCATATTATGCTTATATGATCGATAGAACGAGAATTACTATACTCACTACTCTTAGTATTATCAATCTAACTCATATTATTAGCCATATTATGATTATATTATCGATAGAACGACAATTACTATACTTATTACTGTTATTATTATCAATCTAACTCATATTATTAGCCATATTATGCTTAAATGATCGATAGATCTACAATTACTATACTCATTACTCTTATTATTATCAATCTAACTCGTATTATTAGCCATATTATGCTTACATGATCGATAGAACGACAAATACTATACTTATTACTCTTATTATTATCAATCTAACTCATATTACTAGCCATATTATGCTTATATGATCGATAGAATGAGAATTACTGTACTCACTACTCTTAGTATTATCACTCTAACTCATATTATTAGCCATATTATGCTTATATGATCGATAGAACGACAATTACTATACTTATTACTGTTATTATTATCAATCTGACTCATATTATTACCCATATTATGCTTAAATGATCGATAGATCTACAATTACTATACTCATTACTCTTATTATTATCAATCTAACTCGTATTATTAGCCATATTATGCTTACATGATCGATAGAACGACAAATACTATACTTATTACTCTTATTATTATCAATCTAACTCATATTACTAGCCATATTATGCTTATATGATCGATAGAATGAGAATTACTGTACTCACTACTCTTAGTATTATCACTCTAACTCATATTATTAGCCATATTATGCTTATATGATCGATAGAACGACAATTACTATACTTATTACTGTTATTATTATCAATCTGACTCATATTATTACCCATATTATGCTTAAATGATCGATAGAACGACAATTACTATACTTATTACTCTTATTATTATCAATCTAACTCATATTATTAGCCATATTATGCTTATATGATCGATAGAACGACAAATACTATACTTATTACTCTTATTATTATCAATCTAACTCTTATTATTAGCCATATTATGCTTATATGATCGATAGAACGAGAATTACTATACTCACTACTCTTAGTATTATCAATCTAACTCATATTATTAGCCATATTATGCTTATATTATCGATAGAACGACAATTACTATACTTATTACTGTTATTATTATCAATCTGACTCATATTATTACCCATATTATGCTTAAATGATCGATAGAACGACAATTACTATACTTATTACTCTTACTATTATCAATCTAACTCATATTATTAGCCATATTATGCTTATATGATCGATAGAACGACAAATACTATACTTATTACTCTTATTATTATCAATCTAACTCATATTATTAGCCATATTATGCTTATATGATCGATAGAATGACAATTACTATAATTATTACTGTTATTATTATGAATCTGACTCATATTATTAGCCATATTATGCTTATATGATCGATAGACCTACAATTACTATACTCATTACTCTTATTATTATCAATCCAACTCATATTATTACCCGTATTATGCTGATATGATCGATAGAACGACATTCACTATACTTATTACACTCACTATTATCAATCTAACTCATATTATTAGCCATATTATGCTTAAATGATCGATAGATCTACAATTACTATACTCATTACTCTTATTATTATCAATCTAACTCATATTATTAGCCATATTATGCTTATATGATCGATAGAACGAGAATTACTATACTCACTACTCTTAGTATTATCAATCTAACTCATATTATTAGCCATATTATGCTTATATGATCGACAGAACGACAATTACTATACTTATTACTCTTATTATTATCAATCTAACTCATATTATTAGCCATATTATGCTTATATGATCGATAGAACGAGAACTACTATACTCACTACTCTTAGTATTATCAATCTAACTCATATTATTAGCCATATTATGCTTATATTATCGATAGAACGACAATTACTATACTTATTACTATTATTATTATCAATCTGACTCATATTATTACCCATATTATGCTTAAATGATCGATAGAACGACAATTACTATACTTATTACTGTTATTATTATCAATCTAACTCATATTATTCGCCATATTATGCTTAAATGATCGATAGATCTACAATTACTATACTCATTACTCTTATTATTATCAATCTAACTCATATTACTAGCCATATTATGCTTATATGATCGATAGAACGAGAATTACTATACTCACTACTCTTAGTATTATGAATCTAACTCATATTATTAGCCTTATTATGCTTATATGATCGATAGAACGACAATTACTATACTTATTACTCTTATTATTATCAATCTAACTCATATTATTAGCCATATTATGCTTATATGATCGATAGACCTACAATTACTATACTCATTACTCTTATTATTATCAATCCAACTCATATTATTACCCGTATTATGCTGATATGATCGATAGAACGACATTCACTATACTTATTACACTCACTATTATCAATCTAACTCATATTATTAACCATATTATGCAGATATGATCGATAGAACGACAATTACTATACTTATTACTCTTATTATTATCATTCTAACTCATATTATTAACCATATTATGCAGATATGATCGATAGAACTACAATTACTATACTCATTTCTCTTATTATTATCAATCTAACTCATATTATTAGCCATATTATGCTTATATTATCGATAGAACGACAATTACTATACTTATTACTGTTATTATTATCAATCTGACTCATATTATTACCCATATTATGCTTAAATGATCGATAGAACGACAATTACTATACTTATTACTGTTATTATTATCAATCTAACTCATATTATTAGCCATATTATGCTTAAATGATCGATAGATCTACAATTACTATACTCATTACTCTTATTATTATCAATCTAACTCATAGTATTAGCCATATTATGCTTATATGATCGATAGAACGAGAATTACTATACTCACTACTCTTAGTATTATCAATCTAACTCATATTATTAGCCATATTATGCTTATATTATCGATAGAACGACAATTACTATACTTATTACTGTTATTATTATCAATCTGACTCATATTATTACCCATATTATGCTTAAATGATCGATAGAACGACAATTACTATACTTATTACTCTTATTATTATCAATCTAACTCATATTATTAGCCATATTATGCTTATATGATCGATAGAACGACAAATACTATACTTATTACTCTTATTATTATCAATCTAACTCATATTATTAGCCATATTATGCTTATATGATCGATAGAATGACAATTACTATACTTATTACTGTTATTATTATGAATCTGACTCATATTATTAGCCATATTATGCTTATATGATCGATAGACCTACAATTACTATACTCATTACTCTTACTATTATCAATCCAACTCATATTATTACCCGTATTATGCTGATATGATCGATAGAACGACATTCACTATACTTATTACACTCACTATTATCAATCTAACTCATATTATTAGCCATATTATGCTTAAATGATCGATAGATCTACAATTACTATACTCATTACTCTTATTATTATCAATCTAACTCATATTATTAGCCATATTATGCTTATATGATCGATAGAACGAGAATTACTATACTCACTACTCTTAGTATTATCAATCTAACTCATATTATTAGCCATATTATGCTTATATTATCGATAGAACGACAATTACTATACTTATTACTGTTATTATTATCAATCTGACTCATATTATTACCCATATTATGCTTAAATGATCGATAGAACGACAATTACTATACTTATTACTCTTATTATTATCAATCTAACTCATATTATTAGCCATATTATGCTTATATGATCGATAGAACGACAAATACTATACTTATTACTCTTATTATTATCAATCTAACTCATATTATTAGCCATATTATGCTTATATGATCGATAGAATGACAATTACTATACTTATTACTGTTATTATTATGAATCTGACTCATATTATTAGCCATATTATGCTTATATGATCGATAGACCTACAATTACTATACTCATTACTCTTATTATTATCAATCCAACTCATATTATTACCCGTATTATGCTGATATGATCGATAGAACGACATTCACTATACTTATTACACTCACTATTATCAATCTAACTCATATTATTAGCCATATTATGCTTAAATGATCGATAGATCTACAATTACTATACTCATTACTCTTATTATTATCAATCTAACTCATATTATTAGCCATATTATGCTTATATGATTGATAGAACGAGAATTACTATACTCACTACTCTTAGTATTATCAATCTAACTCATATTATTAGCCATATTATGCTTATATGATCGACAGAACGACAATTACTATACTTATTACTCTTATTATTATCAATCTAACTCATATTATTAGCCATATTATGCTCATATGATCGATAGAACGAGAACTACTATACTCACTACTCTTAGTATTATCAATCTAACTCATATTATTAGCCATATTAGCTTATATTATCGATAGAACGACAATTACTATACTTATTACTGTTATTATTATCAATCTGACTCATATTATTACACATATTATGCTTAAATGATCGATAGAACGACAATTACTATACTTATTACTGTTATTATTATCAATCTAACTCATATTATTAGCCATATTATGCTTAAATGATCGATAGATCTACAATTACTATACTCATTACTCTTATTATTATCAATCTAACTCATATTATTAGCCATATTATGCTTATATGATCGATAGAACGAGAATTACTATACTCACTACTCTTAGTATTATCAATCTAACTCATATTATTAGCCTTATTATGCTTATATGATCGATAGAACGAGAATTACTATACTCACTACTCTTAGTATTATCAATCTAACTCATACTATTAGCCATATTATGCTTATATTATCGATAGAACGACAATTACTATACTTATTACTGTTATTATTATCAATCTGACTCATATTATTACCCATATTATGCTTAAATGATCGATAGAACGACAATTACTATACTTATTACTCTTATTATTATCAATCTAACTCATATTATTAGCCATATTATGCTCTTATTATCGATAGAACGACAATTACTATACTTATTACTGTTATTATTATCAATCTAACTCATATTATTAGCCATATTATGCTTATATGATCGATAGAATGAGAATTACTATACTCACTACTCTTAGTATTATCACTCTAACTCATATTATTAACCATGTTATGCCGATATGATCGACAGAACTACAATTACTATACTCATTACTCTTATTATTATCAATCTAACTCATATTATTAGCCATATTATGCTTATATGATCGATAGAATGAGAATTCCTATACTCACCACTCTTAGTATTATCACTCTAACTCACATTATTAGCCTTATTATGCTTATATGATCCATAGAACGGCAATTACCGTAGTTATTACTCTTATTATTATCAATCTAACTCATATTACTAGCCATATTATGCTTATATGATCGATAGAACGAGAATTACTATACTCACTACTCTTAGTATTATCAATCTAACTCATATTATTAGCCATATTATGGTTATATTATCGAGAGAACTACAATTACTATACTTATTACTGTTATTATTATCAATCTAACTCATATTATTAGCCATATTATGCTTAAATGATCGATAGAATGAGAATTACTGTACTCACTACTCTTAGTATTATCAATCTAACTCATATTATTAGCCATATTATGCTTATATGATCGATAGAACGACAATTACTATACTTATTACTGTTATTATTATGAATCTGACTCATATTATTAGCCATATTATGCTTATATGATCGATAGACCTACAATTACTATACTCATTACTCTTATTATTATCAATCCAACTCATATTATTACCCGTATTATGCTGATATGATCGATAGAACGACATTCACTATACTTATTACACTCACTATTATCAATCTAACTCATATTATTAACCATATTATGCAGATATGATCGATAGAACGACAATTACTATACTTATTACTCTTATTATTATCATTCTAACTCATATTATTAACCGTATTATGCAGATATGATCGATAGAACTACAATTACTATACTCATTACTCTTATTATTATCAATCTAACTCATATTATTAGCCATATTATGCTTATATGATCGATAGAACGACAATTACTATACTCACTACTCTTAGTATTATCAATCTAACTCATATTATTAGCCATATTATGCTTATATTATCGATAGAACGACAATTACTATACTTATTACTGCTATTATTATCAATCTAACTCATATTATTAGTCATATTATGCTTATATGATCGATAGTACGACAATTACTATACTCATTGCTCTTATTATTATCAATCTAACTCATATTATTAACCATATTATGCAATTATGATCGACAGAACGACAATTACTATACTTATTACACTTATTATTATCAATCTAACTCATATTATTAGCCATATTATGCTTATATGATCGATAGAACGACAATTACTATACTCATTACTCTTATTATTATCAATCTAACTCATATTATTAGCCATATTATGCTTATATGATCGATAGAACGACAATTACTATACTCACTACTCTTAGTTTTATCAATCTAACTCATATTATTAGCCATATTATGCTTATATTATCGATAGAACGACAATTACTATACTTATTACTGTTATTATTATCAATCTAACTCATATTATTAGCCTTATTATGCTTATATGATCGATAGAACGACAATTACTGTACTTATTACTCTTATTATTATCAATCTAACTCATATTATTAACCATATTATGCAGATATGATCGATAGAACGACAATTACTATACTCATTACTCTTATTATTATCAATCTAACTCATGCTATTAGCCATATTATGGTTATATCATCGATAGAACG
The DNA here is from genome assembly GCF_050947335.1 of Megachile rotundata. NCBI lineage: Eukaryota > Metazoa > Arthropoda > Insecta > Hymenoptera > Megachilidae > Megachile > Megachile rotundata. Next base: position 4,966 of record NW_027474848.1, on the reverse strand, counting down.
ACAATTACTATACTCACTACTCTTAGTATTATCAATCTAACTCATATTATTAGCCATATTATGCTTATATTATCGATAGAACGACAATTACTATACTTATTACTGTTATTATTATCAATCTAACTCATATTATTAGCCATATTATGCTTATATGATCGATAGAATGAGAATTACTACACTCACTACTCTTAGTATTATCACTCTAACTCATATTATTAGCCATATTATGCTCATATGATCGAGAGAACGAGAATTACTATACTTATTACTCTTATTATTATCAATCTAACTCATATTATTAGCCATATTATGCTTATATGATCGATAGAACGAGAATTACTATACTCACTACTCTTAGTATTATCAATCTAACTCATATTATTAGCCATATTATGCAGATATGATCGATAGAACGACAATTACTATACTTCTTACACTTATTATTATCAATCTAACTCATATTATTAGCCATATTATGCTTATATGATCGATAGTACGACAATTACTATACTCATTACTCTTATTATTATCAATCTAACTCATATTATTAACCATATTATGCAGATATGATCGATAGAACGACAATTACTATACTTATTACTCTTATTATTATAAACCTAACTCATATTATTAGCCATATTATGCTTATATTATCGATAGAACGACAATTACTATACTTATTACTGTTAATATTATCAATCTGACTCATATTATTACCCATATTATGCTTAAATGATCGATAGAACGACAATTACTATACTTATTACTGTTATTATTATCAATCTAACTCATATTATTAGCCATATTATGCTTAAATGATCGATAGATCTACAATTACTATACTCATTACTCTTATTATTATCAATCTAACTCATATTATTAGCCATATTATGCTTATATGATCGATAGAACGAGAATTACTATACTCACTACTCTTAGTATTATCAATCTAACTCATATTATTAGCCATATTATGCTTATATTATCGGTAGAACGACAATTACTATACTTATTACTGTTATTATTATCAATCTGACTCATATTATTACCCATATTATGCTTAAATGATCGATAGAACGACAATTACTATACTTATTACTCTTATTATTATCAATCTAACTCATATTATTAGCCATATTATGCTTATATGATCGATAGAACGACAAATAATATACTTATTACTCTTATTATTATCAATCTAACTCTTATTATTAGCCATATTATGCTTATATGATCGATAGAACAAGAATTACTATACTCACTACTCTTAGTATTATCAATCTAACTCATATTATTAGCCATATTATGATTATATTATCGATAGAACGACAATTACTATACTTATTACTGTTATTATTATAAATCTAACTCATATTATTAGCCATATTATGCTTAAATGATCAATAGATCTACAATTACTATTCTCATTACTCTTATTATTATCAATCTAACTCGTATTATTAGCCATATTATGCTTACATGATCGATAGAACGACAAATACTATACTTATTACTCTTATTATTATCAATCTAACTCATATTAGTAGCCATATTATGCTTATATGATCGATAGAACGAGAATTACTGTACTCACTACTCTTAGTATTATCAATCTAACTCATGCTATTAGCCATATTATGGTTATATGATCGATATAACGACAATTACTATACTTATTACTCTTATTATTATCAATCTAACTCATGTTATTAAACATATTATGCAGATATGATCGATAGAACGACATTTACTATACTTATTACCCTTATTATTATCAATCTAACTCATATTATTGGCCATATTGTGCTTATATGATCGATAGAACGACAATTACTATACTCACTACTCTTAGTATTATCAATTTAACTCATATTATTAGCCATATTATGCTTATATTATCGATAGAACGACAATTACTATACTTATTACTGTTATTATTATCAATCTAACTCATATTATTAGCCATATTATGCTTATATGATCGATAGAATGAGAATTACTATACTCACTACTCTTAGTATTATCACTCTAACTCATATTATTAGCCATATTATGCTCATATGATCGAGAGAACGAGAATTACTATACTTATTACTCTTATTATTATCAATCTAACTCATATTATTAGCCATATTATGCTTATATGATCGATAGAACGAGAATTACTATACTCACTACTCTTAGTATTATCAATCTAACTCATATTATTAGCCATATTATGCAGATATGATCGATAGAACGACAATTACTATACTTCTTACACTTATTATTATCAATCTAACTCATATTATTAGCCATATTATGCTTATATGATCGATAGTACGACAATTACTATACTCATTACTCTTATTATTATCAATCTAACTCATATTATTAACCATATTATGCAGATATGATCGATAGAACGACAATTACTATACTTATTACTCTTATTATTATAAACCTAACTCATATTATTAGCCATATTATGCTTATATTATCGATAGAACGACAATTACTATACTTATTACTGTTATTATTATCAATCTGACTCATATTATTACCCATATTATGCTTAAATGATCGATAGAACGACAATTACTATACTTATTACTGTTATTATTATCAATCTAACTCATATTATTAGCCATATTATGCTTAAATGATCGATAGATCTACAATTACTATACTCATTACTCTTATTATTATCAATCTAACTCATATTATTAGCCATATTATGCTTATATGATCGATAGAACGACAAATACTATACTTATTACTCTTATTATTATCAATCTAACTCATATTATTAGCCATATTATGCTTATATGATCGATAGAATGAGAATTACTATACTCACTACTCTTAGTATTATCACTCTAACTCATATTATTAGCCATATCATGCTCATATGATCGAGAGAACGAGAATTACTGTACTCACTACTCTTAGTATTATCAATCTAACTCATATTTTTAGCCATATTATGGTTATATGATCGATAGAACTACAATTACTATACTCATTACTCTTATTATTATCAATCCAACTCATGCTATTAGCCATATTATGGTTATATGATCGATATAACGACAATTACTATACTTATTACTCTTATTATTATCAATCTAACTCATATTATTAAACATATTATGCAGATATGATCGATAGAACGACATTTACTATACTTATTACCCTTATTATTATCAATCTAACTCATATTATTGGCCATATTGTGCTTATATGATCGATAGAACGACAATTACTATACTTATTACTTTTATTATTATCAATCTAACTCATATTATTAACCATATTATGCAGATATGATCGATAGAACGACAATTACTATACTTCTTACACTTATTATTATCAATCTAACTCATATTATTAGCCTTATTATGCTTATATGATCGATAGAACGACAATTACTATACTTATTACTCTTATTATTATCAATCTAACTCATATTATTAGCCATATTATGCTTATATGATCGATAGAACGAGAATTACTATACTCACTACTCTTAGTATTATCAATCTAACTCATAGTATTAGCCATATTATGCTTATATTATCGATAGAACGACAATTACTATACTTATTACTGTTATTATTATCAATCTGACTCATATTATTACCCATATTATGCTTAAATGATCGATAGAACGACAATTACTATACTTATTACTCTTATTATTATCAATCTAACTCATATTATTAGCCATATTATGCTTATATGATCGATAGAACGACAAATACTATACTTATTACTCTTATTATTATCAATCTAACTCTTATTATTAGCCATATTATGCTTATATGATCGATAGAACGAGAATTACTATACTCACTACTCTTAGTATTATCAATCTAACTCATATTATTAGCCATATTATGCTTATATTATCGGTAGAACGACAATTACTATACTTATTACTGTTATTATTATCAATCTGACTCATATTATTACCCATATTATGCTTAAATGATCGATAGAACGACAATTACTATACTTATTACTCTTATTATTATCAATCTAACTCATATTATTAGCCATATTATGCTTATATGATCGATAGAACGACAAATACTATACTTATTACTCTTATTATTATCAATCTAACTCATATTATTAGCCATATTATGCTTATATGATCGATAGAACGAGAATTACTATACTCACTACTCTTAGTATTATCAATCTAACTCATATTATTAGCCATATTATGGTTATATTATCGATAGAACGACAATTACTATACTTATTACTGTTATTATTATCAATCTAACTCATATTATTAGCCATATTATGCTTAAATGATCGATAGAACTACAATTACTATACTCATTACTCTTATTATTATCAATCTAACTCATATTATTAGCCATATTATGCTTATATGATCGATAGAACGAGAATTACTATACTCACTACTCTTAGTATTATCAATCTAACTCATATTATTAGCCATATGATGCTTATATTATCGATAGAACGACAATTACTATACTTATTACTCTTATTATTATCAATCTAACTGATATTATTAACCATATTATGCAGATATGATCGATAGAACTACAATTACTATACTCATTACTCTTATTATTATCAATCTAACTCATATTATTAGCATATTATGCTTAAATGATCGATAGAACGACAATTACTATACATATTACTCTTATTATTATCAATCTAACTCGTATTATAGCCATATTATGCTTATATGATCGATAGAACGACAAATACTATACTTATTACTCTTATTATTATCAATCTAACTCATATTATTAGCCATATTATGCTTATATGATCGATAGAACGACAATTACCATACTCACTACACGTTAGTATTATCAATCTAACTCATATTATTAGCCATATTATGCTTATATTATCGATAGAACGACAATTACTATACTTATTACTGTTATTATTATCAATCTAACTCATATTATTAGCCATATTATGCTTATAT
>NW_027474847.1:0-25732 GCF_050947335.1 Megachile rotundata | reverse complement strand
TATAGTAATTGTCGTTCTATCGATCATATCCGCATAATATGGTTAATAATATGAGTTAGATTGATAACAGTGAGTGTAATAAGTATAGTAATTGTCGCTCAGTCGATCATATAAGCATAATATAGCTAATAATATGAGTTAGATTGATAATAATAAGAGTAATGAGTATAGTAATTGTCGTTCTATCGATCATATAAGCATAATATGGCTGATAATATGAGTTAGATGGATAATAATAAGGTAATAAGTATAGTAATTGTCGTTCTATCGATCATATCTGCATAATATGGTTAATAATATGAGTTAGATTGATAATAGTGAGTGTAATAAGTATAGTAATTGTCGTTCTGTCGATCATATAAGCATAGTGTGGCTAATAATATGAGTTCGATTGATAATAACCAGAGTAATAAGTATAGTAATTGTCGTTCTATCGATCATATAAGCATAATATGGCTAATAATATGAGTTAGATTGATAATAATAAGAGTAGTGAGCATAGTAATTGTCGTTCTATCGATCATATTTGCATAATATGGTTAATAATATGAGTTAGATTGATAACAGTGAGTGTAATAAGTATAGTAATTGTCGTTCTGTCGATCAGCTATGCATAATATGGCTAATAATATGAGTTAGATTGATAATAATAAGACTAATACGTATACTAGTTGTCGTTGTATCGATCATATAAGCATAATATGGCTAATAATATGAGTTAGATTGATAATAGTGAGCGTAATAAGTATAGTAATTGTCGTTCTGTCGATCATATAAGCATAGTATGGCTAATAATATGAGATCGATTGATAATAATAAGAGTAATAAGTATAGTAGTTGTAGTTCTATCGATCATATAAGCGTAATATGGCTAATAATATGAGTTATATTGATAATAATAAGAGTAGTGAGCATAGTAATTGTCGTTCTATCGATCATATAAGCATAGTATGGCTAATAATATGATTGAGTTTGATAATAATAAGAGTAAAAAGTATAGTAATTGTCGTTCTATCGATCATATAAGCATAATATGGCTAATAATATGAGTTAGATTGATAATAATAAGAGTAATAAGTATAGTAATTATCGTTCTATCGATCATATCTGCATAATATGGTTAATAATATGAGTTAGATTGATAATAGTGAGTGTAATAAGTATAGTAATTGTCGCTCAGTCGATCATATAAGCATAATATAGCTAATAATATGAGTTAGATTGATAATAATAAGAGTAGTGAGCATAGTAATTGTCGTTCTATCGATCATATAAGCATAATATGGCTAATAATATGAGTTAGTTTGATAACAATAGGAGTAATAAGTATGGTAATTATCGTTCTGCCGACCATATAAGCATAATATGGCTAATAATATGAGTTAGATTGATAATAATAAGAGTAATGAGTATAGTAATTGTCGTTCTATCGATCATATAAGCATAATATGGCTGATAATATGAGTTAGATGGATAATAATAAGAGTAATAAGTATAGTAATTGTCGTTCTATCGATCATATCTGCATAATATGGTTAATAATATGAGTTAGATTGATAATAGTGAGTGTAATAAGTATAGTAATTGTCGTTCTGTCGATCATATAAGCATAATATAGCTAATAATATGAGTTAGATTGATAATAATAAGAGTAATAAGTATAGTAATTGTCGTCCTATCGATCATATAAGCATAATATGGCTGATAATATGAGTTAGATTGATAATAATAAGAGTAATGAGTATAGTAATTGTAGTTCAAGCGATCATATAAGCATAATATGGCTAATAATATGAGTTAGATTGATAATAATAAGAGTAAAAAGTATAGTAATTATCGTTCCACCGATCATATAAGCATAATATGGCTAATAATATGAGTTAGATTGATAATAGTGAGCGTAATAAGTATAGTAATTGTCGTTCTGTCGATCATATAAGCATAATATGGCTAATAATATGAGTTAGATTGATAATAATAAGAGTAATGAGTATAGTAATTGTCGTTCTATCGATCATATAAGCATAATATGGCCAATAATATGAGTTACATTGATAATAGTGAGTGTAATAAGTATAGTAATTGTCGTTCTGTCGATCACATAAGCATAATATGGCTAATAATATGAGTTAGATTGATAATAATAAGAGTAATTAGTATAGTAATTGTCGTTCTATCGATCATATAAGCATAATATGGCTGATAATATGAGTTAGATGGATAATAATAAGAGTAATAAGTATAGTAATTGTCGTTCTATCGATCATATCTGCATAATATGGTTAATAATATGAGTTAGATTGATAATAGTGAGTGTAATAAGTATAGTAATTGTCGTTCTGTCGATCATATAAGCATAGTGTGGCTAATAATATGAGTTAGATTGATAATAGTGAGTGTAATAAGTATAGTAATTGTCGTTCTGTCGATCATATAAGCATAGTGTGGCTAATAATATGAGTTCGATTGATAATAACAAGAGTAATAAGTATAGTAATTGTCGTTCTATCGATCATATAAGCATAATATGGCTAATAATATGAGTTAGATTGATAATAATAAGAGTAGTGAGCATAGTAATTGTCGTTCTATCGATCATATTTGCATAATATGGTTAATAATATGAGTTAGATTGATAACAGTGAGTGTAATAAGTATAGTAATTGTCGTTCTGTCGATCAGCTATGCATAATATGGCTAATAATATGAGTTAGATTGATAATAATAAGACTAATACGTATACTAGTTGTCGTTGTATCGATCATATAAGCATAATATGGTTAATAATATGAGTTAGATTGATAATAGTGAGTGTAATAAGTATAGTAATTGTCGTTCTGTCGATCATATAAGCATAATATGGCTAATAATATGAGTTAGATTGATAATAATAAGAGTAATAAGTATAGTAATTGTCGTCCTATCGATCATATAAGCATAATATGGCTGATAATATGAGTTAGATTGATAATAATAAGAGTAATGAGTATAGTAATTGTAGTTCAAGCGATCATATAAGCATAATATGGCTAATAATATGAGTTAGATTGATAATAATAAGAGTAAAAAGTATAGTAATTATCGTTCCACCGATCATATAAGCATAATATGGCTAATAATATGAGTTAGATTGATAATAGTGAGCGTAATAAGTATAGTAATTGTCGTTCTGTCGATCATATAAGCATAGTATGGCTAATAATATGAGATCGATTGATAATAATAAGAGTAATAAGTATAGTAGTTGTAGTTCTATCGATCATATAAGCGTAATATGGCTAATAATATGAGTTATATTGATAATAATAAGAGTAGTGAGCATAGTAATTGTCGTTCTATCGATCATATAAGCATAGTATGGCTAATAATATGATTGAGTTTGATAATAATAAGAGTAAAAAGTATAGTAATTGTCGTTCTATCGATCATATAAGCATAATATGGCTAATAATATGAGTTAGATTGATAATAATAAGAGTAATAAGTATAGTAATTGTCGTTCTATCGATCATATCCGCATAATATGGTTAATAATATGAGTTAGATTGATAACAGTGAGTGTAATAAGTATAGTAATTGTCGCTCAGTCGATCATATAAGCATAATATAGCTAATAATATGAGTTAGATTGATAATAATAAGAGTAGTGAGCATAGTAATTGTCGTTCTATCGATCATATAAGCATAATATGGCTAATAATATGAGTTAGTTTGATAACAATAGGAGTAATAAGTATAGTAATTATCGTTCTGCCGACCATATAAGCATAATATGGCTAATAATATGAGTTAGATTGATAATAATAAGAGTAATGAGTATAGTAATTGTCGTTCTATCGATCATATAAGCATAATATGGCTGATAATATGAGTTAGATGGATAATAATAAGAGTAATAAGTATAGTAATTGTCGTTCTATCGATCATATCTGCATAATATGGTTAATAATATGAGTTAGATTGATAATAGTGAGTGTAATAAGTATAGTAATTGTCGTTCTGTCGATCATATAAGCATAATATAGCTAATAATATGAGTTAGATTGATAATAATAAGAGTAGTGAGCATAGTAATTGTCGTTCTATCGATCATATTTGCATAATATGGTTAATAATATGAGTTAGATTGATAACAGTGAGTGTAATAAGTATAGTAATTGTCGTTCTGTCGATCAGCTATGCATAATATGGCTAATAATATGAGTTAGATTGATAATAATAAGACTAATACGTATACTAGTTGTCGTTGTATCGATCATATAAGCATAATATGGCTAATAATATGAGTTAGATTGATAATAGTGAGCGTAATAAGTATAGTAATTGTCGTTCTGTCGATCATATAAGCATAGTATGGCTAATAATATGAGATCGATTGATAATAATAAGAGTAATAAGTATAGTAGTTGTAGTTCTATCGATCATATAAGCGTAATATGGCTAATAATATGAGTTATATTGATAATAATAAGAGTAGTGAGCATAGTAATTGTCGTTCTATCGATCATATAAGCATAGTATGGCTAATAATATGATTGAGTTTGATAATAATAAGAGTAAAAAGTATAGTAATTGTCGTTCTATCGATCATATAAGCATAATATGGCTAATAATATGAGTTAGATTGATAATAATAAGAGTAATAAGTATAGTAATTATCGTTCTATCGATCATATCTGCATAATATGGTTAATAATATGAGTTAGATTGATAATAGTGAGTGTAATAAGTATAGTAATTGTCGCTCAGTCGATCATATAAGCATAATATAGCTAATAATATGAGTTAGATTGATAATAATAAGAGTAGTGAGCATAGTAATTGTCGTTCTATCGATCATATAAGCATAATATGGCTAATAATATGAGTTAGTTTGATAACAATAGGAGTAATAAGTATAGTAATTATCGTTCTGCCGACCATATAAGCATAATATGGCTAATAATATGAGTTAGATTGATAATAATAAGAGTAATGAGTATAGTAATTGTCGTTCTATCGATCATATAAGCATAATATGGCTGATAATATGAGTTAGATGGATAATAATAAGAGTAATAAGTATAGTAATTGTCGTTCTATCGATCATATCTGCATAATATGGTTAATAATATGAGTTAGATTGATAATAGTGAGTGTAATAAGTATAGTAATTGTCGTTCTGTCGATCATATAAGCATAATATAGCTAATAATATGAGTTAGATTGATAATAATAAGAGTAGTGAGCATAGTAATTGTCGTTCTATCGATCATATTTGCATAATATGGTTAATAATATGAGTTAGATTGATAACAGTGAGTGTAATAAGTATAGTAATTGTCGTTCTGTCGATCAGCTATGCATAATATGGCTAATAATATGAGTTAGATTGATAATAATAAGACTAATACGTATACTAGTTGTCGTTGTATCGATCATATAAGCATAATATGGCTAATAATATGAGTTAGATTGATAATAGTGAGCGTAATAAGTATAGTAATTGTCGTTCTGTCGATCATATAAGCATAGTATGGCTAATAATATGAGATCGATTGATAATAATAAGAGTAATAAGTATAGTAGTTGTAGTTCTATCGATCATATAAGCGTAATATGGCTAATAATATGAGTTATATTGATAATAATAAGAGTAGTGAGCATAGTAATTGTCGTTCTATCGATCATATAAGCATAGTATGGCTAATAATATGATTGAGTTTGATAATAATAAGAGTAAAAAGTATAGTAATTGTCGTTCTATCGATCATATAAGCATAATATGGCTAATAATATGAGTTAGATTGATAATAATAAGAGTAATAAGTATAGTAATTATCGTTCTATCGATCATATCTGCATAATATGGTTAATAATATGAGTTAGATTGATAATAGTGAGTGTAATAAGTATAGTAATTGTCGCTCAGTCGATCATATAAGCATAATATAGCTAATAATATGAGTTAGATTGATAATAATAAGAGTAGTGAGCATAGTAATTGTCGTTCTATCGATCATATAAGCATAATATGGCTAATAATATGAGTTAGTTTGATAACAATAGGAGTAATAAGTATAGTAATTATCGTTCTGCCGACCATATAAGCATAATATGGCTAATAATATGAGTTAGATTGATAATAATAAGAGTAATGAGTATAGTAATTGTCGTTCTATCGATCATATAAGCATAATATGGCTGATAATATGAGTTAGATGGATAATAATAAGAGTAATAAGTATAGTAATTGTCGTTCTATCGATCATATCTGCATAATATGGTTAATAATATGAGTTAGATTGATAATAGTGAGTGTAATAAGTATAGTAATTGTCGTTCTGTCGATCATATAAGCATAATATAGCTAATAATATGAGTTAGATTGATAATAATAAGAGTAATAAGTATAGTAATTGTCGTCCTATCGATCATATAAGCATAATATGGCTGATAATATGAGTTAGATTGATAATAATAAGAGTAATAAGTATAGTAATTGTCGTTCTATCGATCATATCCGCATAATATGGTTAATAATATGAGTTAGATTGATAACAGTGAGTGTAATAAGTATAGTAATTGTCGCTCAGTCGATCATATAAGCATAATATAGCTAATAATATGAGTTAGATTGATAATAATAAGAGTAGTGAGCATAGTAATTGTCGTTCTATCGATCATATTTGCATAATATGGTTAATAATATGAGTTAGATTGATAACAGTGAGTGTAATAAGTATAGTAATTGTCGTTCTGTCGATCAGCTATGCATAATATGGCTAATAATATGAGTTAGATTGATAATAATAAGACTAATACGTATACTAGTTGTCGTTGTATCGATCATATAAGCATAATATGGTTAATAATATGAGTTAGATTGATAATAGTGAGTGCAATAAGTATAGTAATTGTCGTTCTGTCGATCATATAAGCATAATATGGCTAATAATATGAGTTAGATTGATAATAATAAGAGTAATAAGTATAGTAATTGTCGTCCTATCGATCATATAAGCATAATATGGCTGATAATATGAGTTAGATTGATAATAATAAGAGTAATGAGTATAGTAATTGTAGTTCAAGCGATCATATAAGCATAATATGGCTAATAATATGAGTTAGATTGATAATAATAAGAGTAAAAAGTATAGTAATTATCGTTCCACCGATCATATAAGCATAATATGGCTAATAATATGAGTTAGATTGATAATAGTGAGCGTAATAAGTATAGTAATTGTCGTTCTGTCGATCATATAAGCATAGTATGGCTAATAATATGAGATCGATTGATAATAATAAGAGTAATAAGTATAGTAGTTGTAGTTCTATCGATCATATAAGCGTAATATGGCTAATAATATGAGTTATATTGATAATAATAAGAGTAGTGAGCATAGTAATTGTCGTTCTATCGATCATATAAGCATAGTATGGCTAATAATATGATTGAGTTTGATAATAATAAGAGTAAAAAGTATAGTAATTGTCGTTCTATCGATCATATAAGCATAATATGGCTAATAATATGAGTTAGATTGATAATAATAAGAGTAATAAGTATAGTAATTGTCGTTCTATCGATCATATCCGCATAATATGGTTAATAATATGAGTTAGATTGATAACAGTGAGTGTAATAAGTATAGTAATTGTCGCTCAGTCGATCATATAAGCATAATATAGCTAATAATATGAGTTAGATTGATAATAATAAGAGTAGTGAGCATAGTAATTGTCGTTCTATCGATCATATAAGCATAATATGGCTAATAATATGAGTTAGTTTGATAACAATAGGAGTAATAAGTATAGTAATTATCGTTCTGCCGACCATATAAGCATAATATGGCTAATAATATGAGTTAGATTGATAATAATAAGAGTAATGAGTATAGTAATTGTCGTTCTATCGATCATATAAGCATAATATGGCTGATAATATGAGTTAGATGGATAATAATAAGAGTAATAAGTATAGTAATTGTCGTTCTATCGATCATATCTGCATAATATGGTTAATAATATGAGTTAGATTGATAATAGTGAGTGTAATAAGTATAGTAATTGTCGTTCTGTCGATCATATAAGCATAATATAGCTAATAATATGAGTTAGATTGATAATAATAAGAGTAGTGAGCATAGTAATTGTCGTTCTATCGATCATATTTGCATAATATGGTTAATAATATGAGTTAGATTGATAACAGTGAGTGTAATAAGTATAGTAATTGTCGTTCTGTCGATCAGCTATGCATAATATGGCTAATAATATGAGTTAGATTGATAATAATAAGACTAATACGTATACTAGTTGTCGTTGTATCGATCATATAAGCATAATATGGCTAATAATATGAGTTAGATTGATAATAGTGAGCGTAATAAGTATAGTAATTGTCGTTCTGTCGATCATATAAGCATAGTATGGCTAATAATATGAGATCGATTGATAATAATAAGAGTAATAAGTATAGTAGTTGTAGTTCTATCGATCATATAAGCGTAATATGGCTAATAATATGAGTTATATTGATAATAATAAGAGTAGTGAGCATAGTAATTGTCGTTCTATCGATCATATAAGCATAGTATGGCTAATAATATGATTGAGTTTGATAATAATAAGAGTAAAAAGTATAGTAATTGTCGTTCTATCGATCATATAAGCATAATATGGCTAATAATATGAGTTAGATTGATAATAATAAGAGTAATAAGTATAGTAATTATCGTTCTATCGATCATATCTGCATAATATGGTTAATAATATGAGTTAGATTGATAATAGTGAGTGTAATAAGTATAGTAATTGTCGCTCAGTCGATCATATAAGCATAATATAGCTAATAATATGAGTTAGATTGATAATAATAAGAGTAGTGAGCATAGTAATTGTCGTTCTATCGATCATATAAGCATAATATGGCTAATAATATGAGTTAGTTTGATAACAATAGGAGTAATAAGTATAGTAATTATCGTTCTGCCGACCATATAAGCATAATATGGCTAATAATATGAGTTAGATTGATAATAATAAGAGTAATGAGTATAGTAATTGTCGTTCTATCGATCATATAAGCATAATATGGCTGATAATATGAGTTAGATGGATAATAATAAGAGTAATAAGTATAGTAATTGTCGTTCTATCGATCATATCTGCATAATATGGTTAATAATATGAGTTAGATTGATAATAGTGAGTGTAATAAGTATAGTAATTGTCGTTCTGTCGATCATATAAGCATAATATAGCTAATAATATGAGTTAGATTGATAATAATAAGAGTAATAAGTATAGTAATTGTCGTCCTATCGATCATATAAGCATAATATGGCTGATAATATGAGTTAGATTGATAATAATAAGAGTAATGAGTATAGTAATTGTAGTTCAAGCGATCATATAAGCATAATATGGCTAATAATATGAGTTAGATTGATAATAATAAGAGTAAAAAGTATAGTAATTATCGTTCCACCGATCATATAAGCATAATATGGCTAATAATATGAGTTAGATTGATAATAGTGAGCGTAATAAGTATAGTAATTGTCGTTCTGTCGATCATATAAGCATAATATGGCTAATAATATGAGTTAGATTGATAATAATAAGAGTAATGAGTATAGTAATTGTCGTTCTATCGATCATATAAGCATAATATGGCCAATAATATGAGTTACATTGATAATAGTGAGTGTAATAAGTATAGTAATTGTCGTTCTGTCGATCACATAAGCATAATATGGCTAATAATATGAGTTAGATTGATAATAATAAGAGTAATTAGTATAGTAATTGTCGTTCTATCGATCATATAAGCATAATATGGCTGATAATATGAGTTAGATGGATAATAATAAGAGTAATAAGTATAGTAATTGTCGTTCTATCGATCATATCTGCATAATATGGTTAATAATATGAGTTAGATTGATAATAGTGAGTGTAATAAGTATAGTAATTGTCGTTCTGTCGATCATATAAGCATAGTGTGGCTAATAATATGAGTTAGATTGATAATAGTGAGTGTAATAAGTATAGTAATTGTCGTTCTGTCGATCATATAAGCATAGTGTGGCTAATAATATGAGTTCGATTGATAATAACAAGAGTAATAAGTATAGTAATTGTCGTTCTATCGATCATATAAGCATAATATGGCTAATAATATGAGTTAGATTGATAATAATAAGAGTAGTGAGCATATTAATTGTCGTTCTATCGATCATATTTGCATAATATGGTTAATAATATGAGTTAGATTGATAACAGTGAGTGTAATAAGTATAGTAATTGTCGTTCTGTCGATCAGCTATGCATAATATGGCTAATAATATGAGTTAGATTGATAATAATAAGACTAATACGTATACTAGTTGTCGTTGTATCGATCATATAAGCATAATATGGTTAATAATATGAGTTAGATTGATAATAGTGAGTGTAATAAGTATAGTAATTGTCGTTCTGTCGATCATATAAGCATAATATGGCTAATAATATGAGTTAGATTGATAATAATAAGAGTAATAAGTATAGTAATTGTCGTCCTATCGATCATATAAGCATAATATGGCTGATAATATGAGTTAGATTGATAATAATAAGAGTAATGAGTATAGTAATTGTAGTTCAAGCGATCATATAAGCATAATATGGCTAATAATATGAGTTAGATTGATAATAATAAGAGTAAAAAGTATAGTAATTATCGTTCCACCGATCATATAAGCATAATATGGCTAATAATATGAGTTAGATTGATAATAGTGAGCGTAATAAGTATAGTAATTGTCGTTCTGTCGATCATATAAGCATAGTATGGCTAATAATATGAGATCGATTGATAATAATAAGAGTAATAAGTATAGTAGTTGTAGTTCTATCGATCATATAAGCGTAATATGGCTAATAATATGAGTTATATTGATAATAATAAGAGTAGTGAGCATAGTAATTGTCGTTCTATCGATCATATAAGCATAGTATGGCTAATAATATGATTGAGTTTGATAATAATAAGAGTAAAAAGTATAGTAATTGTCGTTCTATCGATCATATAAGCATAATATGGCTAATAATATGAGTTAGATTGATAATAATAAGAGTAATAAGTATAGTAATTGTCGTTCTATCGATCATATCCGCATAATATGGTTAATAATATGAGTTAGATTGATAACAGTGAGTGTAATAAGTATAGTAATTGTCGTTCTGTCGATCATATAAGCATAGTGTGGCTAATAATATGAGTTAGATTGATAATAGTGAGTGTAATAAGTATAGTAATTGTCGTTCTGTCGATCATATAAGCATAGTGTGGCTAATAATATGAGTTCGATTGATAATAACAAGAGTAAATAGTATAGTAATTGTCGTTCTATCGATCATATAAGCATAATATGGCTAATAATACGAGTTAGATTGATAATAATAAGAGTAGTGAGCATAGTAATTGTCGTTCTATCGATCATATTTGCATAATATGGTTAATAATATGAGTTAGATTGATAACAGTGAGTGTAATAAGTATAGTAATTATCGTTCTATCGATCATATCTGCATAATATGGTTAATAATATGAGTTAGATTGATAATAGTGAGTGTAATAAGTATAGTAATTGTCGTTCTGTCGATCATATAAGCATAATATAGCTAATAATATGAGTTAGATTGATAATAATAAGAGTAATAAGTATAGTAATTGTCGTCCTATCGATCATATAAGCATAATATGGCTGATAATATGAGTTAGATTGATAATAATAAGAGTAATGAGTATAGTAATTGTAGTTCAAGCGATCATATAAGCATAATATGGCTAATAATATGAGTTAGATTGATAATAATAAGAGTAAAAAGTATAGTAATTATCGTTCCACCGATCATATAAGCATAATATGGCTAATAATATGAGTTAGATTGATAATAGTGAGCGTAATAAGTATAGTAATTGTCGTTCTGTCGATCATATAAGCATAATATGGCTAATAATATGAGTTAGATTGATAATAATAAGAGTAATGAGTATAGTAATTGTCGTTCTATCGATCATATAAGCATAATATGGCCAATAATATGAGTTACATTGATAATAGTGAGTGTAATAAGTATAGTAATTGTCGTTCTGTCGATCACATAAGCATAATATGGCTAATAATATGAGTTAGATTGATAATAATAAGAGTAATTAGTATAGTAATTGTCGTTCTATCGATCATATAAGCATAATATGGCTGATAATATGAGTTAGATGGATAATAATAAGAGTAATAAGTATAGTAATTGTCGTTCTATCGATCATATCTGCATAATATGGTTAATAATATGAGTTAGATTGATAATAGTGAGTGTAATAAGTATAGTAATTGTCGTTCTGTCGATCATATAAGCATAGTGTGGCTAATAATATGAGTTAGATTGATAATAGTGAGTGTAATAAGTATAGTAATTGTCGTTCTGTCGATCATATAAGCATAGTGTGGCTAATAATATGAGTTCGATTGATAATAACCAGAGTAATAAGTATAGTAATTGTCGTTCTATCGATCATATAAGCATAATATGGCTAATAATATGAGTTAGATTGATAATAATAAGAGTAGTGAGCATAGTAATTGTCGTTCTATCGATCATATTTGCATAATATGGTTAATAATATGAGTTAGATTGATAACAGTGAGTGTAATAAGTATAGTAATTGTCGTTCTGTCGATCAGCTATGCATAATATGGCTAATAATATGAGTTAGATTGATAATAATAAGACTAATACGTATACTAGTTGTCGTTGTATCGATCATATAAGCATAATATGGCTAATAATATGAGTTAGATTGATAATAGTGAGCGTAATAAGTATAGTAATTGTCGTTCTGTCGATCATATAAGCATAGTATGGCTAATAATATGAGATCGATTGATAATAATAAGAGTAATAAGTATAGTAGTTGTAGTTCTATCGATCATATAAGCGTAATATGGCTAATAATATGAGTTATATTGATAATAATAAGAGTAGTGAGCATAGTAATTGTCGTTCTATCGATCATATAAGCATAGTATGGCTAATAATATGATTGAGTTTGATAATAATAAGAGTAAAAAGTATAGTAATTGTCGTTCTATCGATCATATAAGCATAATATGGCTAATAATATGAGTTAGATTGATAATAATAAGAGTAATAAGTATAGTAATTATCGTTCTATCGATCATATCTGCATAATATGGTTAATAATATGAGTTAGATTGATAATAGTGAGTGTAATAAGTATAGTAATTGTCGCTCAGTCGATCATATAAGCATAATATAGCTAATAATATGAGTTAGATTGATAATAATAAGAGTAGTGAGCATAGTAATTGTCGTTCTATCGATCATATTTGCATAATATGGTTAATAATATGAGTTAGATTGATAACAGTGAGTGTAATAAGTATAGTAATTGTCGTTCTATCGATCATATAAGCATAATATGGCTAATAATATGAGTTCGATTGATAATAACAAGAGTAATAAGTATAGTAATTGTCGTTCTATCGATCATATAAGCATAATATGGCTAATAATATGAGTTAGATTGATAATAATAAGAGTATTGAGCATAGTAATTGTCGTTCTATCGATCATATTTGCATAATATGGTTAATAATATGAGTTAGATTGATAACAGTGAGTGTAATAAGTATAGTAATTGTCGTTCTGTCGATCATATAAGCATAATATGGCTAATAATATGAGTTAGATTGATAATAATAAGAGCAATAAGTATAGTAATTGTCGTTCTATCGATCACATAAGCATAATATGGCTAATAATATGAGTTAGATTGATAATAATAAGAGTTGTGAGCATAGTGATTGTCGTTCTATCGATCATATAAGCATAATATGGCTAATAATATGAGTTAGATTGATAATAATAAGGGTAATGAGTATAGTAATTGTCGTTCTATCGATCATATAAGCATAATATGGCTAATAATATGAGTTAGTTTGATAACAATAAGAGTAATAAGTATAGTAATTATCGTTCTGCCGACCATATAAGCATAATATGGCTAATAATATGAGTTAGATTGATAATAATAAGAGTAATGAGTATAGTAATTGTCGTTCTATCGATCATATAAGCATAATATGGCTGATAATATGAGTTAGATGGATAATAATAAGAGTAATAAGTATAGTAATTGTCGTTCTATCGATCATATCTGCATAATATGGTTAATAATATGAGTTAGATTGATAATAGTGAGTGTAATAAGTATAGTAATTGTCGTTTTGTCGATCATATAAGCATAATATAGCTAATAATATGAGTTAGATTGATAATAATAAGAGTAATAAGTATAGTAATTGTCGTCCTATCGATCATATAAGCATAATATGGCTGATAATATGAGTTAGATTGATAATAATAAGAGTAATGAGTATAGTAATTGTAGTTCAAGCGATCATATAAGCATAATATGGCTAATAATATGAGTTAGATTGATAATAATAAGAGTAAAAAGTATAGTAATTATCGTTCCACCGATCATATAAGCATAATATGGCTAATAATATGAGTTAGATTGATAATAGTGAGCGTAATAAGTATAGTAATTGCCGTTCTGTCGATCATATAAGCATAATATGGCTAATAATATGAGTTAGATTGATAATAATAAGAGTAATGAGTATAGTAATTGTCGTTCTATCGATCATATAAGCATAATATGGCCAATAATATGAGTTACATTGATAATAGTGAGTGTAATAAGTATAGTAATTGTCGTTCTGTCGATCACATAAGCATAATATGGCTAATAATATGAGTTAGATTGATAATAATAAGAGTAATTAGTATACTAATTGTCGTTCTATCGATCATATAAGCATAATATGGCTGATAATATGAGTTAGATGGATAATAATAAGAGTAATAAGTATAGTAATTGTCGTTCTATCGATCATATCTGCATAATATGGTTAATAATATGAGTTAGATTGATAATAGTGAGTGTAATAAGTATAGTAATTGTCGTTCTGTCGATCATATAAGCATAGTGTGGCTAATAATATGAGTTAGATTGATAATAGTGAGTGTAATAAGTATAGTAATTGTCGTTCTGTCGATCATATAAGCATAGTGTGGCTAATAATATGAGTTCGATTGATAATAACAAGAGTAATAAGTATAGTAATTGTCGTTCTATCGATCGTATAAGCATAATATGGCTAATAATATGAGTTAGATTGATAATAATAAGAGTAGTGAGCATAGTAATTGTCGTTCTATCGATCATATTTGCATAATATGGTTAATAATATGAGTTAGATTGATAACAGTGAGTGTAATAAGTATAGTAATTGTCGTTCTGTCGATCAGCTATGCATAATATGGCTAATAATATGAGTTAGATTGATAATAATAAGACTAATACGTATACTAGTTGTCGTTGTATCGATCATATAAGCATAATATGGTTAATAATATGAGTTAGATTGATAATAGTGAGTGTAATAAGTATAGTAATTGTCGTTCTGTCGATCATATAAGCATAATATGGCTAATAATATGAGTTAGATTGATAATAATAAGAGTAATAAGTATAGTAATTGTCGTCCTATCGATCATATAAGCATAATATGGCTGATAATATGAGTTAGACTGATAATAATAAGAGTAATGAGTATAGTAATTGTAGTTCAAGCGATCATATAAGCATAATATGGCTAATAATATGAGTTAGATTGATAATAATAAGAGTAAAAAGTATAGTAATTATCGTTCCACCGATCATATAAGCATAATATGGCTAATAATATGAGTGAGATTGATAATAGTGAGCGTAATAAGTATAGTAATTGTCGTTCTGTCGATCATATAAGCATAGTATGGCTAATAATATGAGATCGATTGATAATAATAAGAGTAATAAGTATAGTAGTTGTAGTTCTATCGATCATATAAGCGTAATATGGCTAATAATATGAGTTATATTGATAATAATAAGAGTAGTGAGCATAGTAATTGTCGTTCTATCGATCATATAAGCATAGTATGGCTAATAATATGATTGAGTTTGATAATAATAAGAGCAAAAAGTATAGTAATTGTCGTTCTATCGATCATATAAGCATAATATGGCTAATAATATGAGTTAGATTGATAATAATAAGAGTAATAAGTATAGTAATTGTCGTTCTATCGATCATATCCGCATAATATGGTTAATAATATGAGTTAGATTGATAACAGTGAGTGTAATAAGTATAGTAATTGTCGTTCTGTCGATCATATAAGCATAGTGTGGCTAATAATATGAGTTAGATTGATAATAGTGAGTGTAATAAGTATAGTAATTGTCGTTCTGTCGATCATATAAGCATAGTGTGGCTAATAATATGAGTTCGATTGATAATAACAAGAGTAATAAGTATAGTAATTGTCGTTCTATCGATCATATAAGCATAATATGGCTAATAATACGAGTTAGATTGATAATAATAAGAGTAGTGAGCATAGTAATTGTCGTTCTATCGATCATATTTGCATAATATGGTTAATAATATGAGTTAGATTGATAACAGTGAGTGTAATAAGTATAGTAATTGTCGTTCTATCGATCATATAAGCATAATATGGCTAATAATATGAGTTCGATTGATAATAACAAGAGTAATAAGTATAGTAATTGTCGTTCTATCGATCATATAAGCATAATATGGCTAATAATATGAGTTAGATTGATAATAATAAGAGTATTGAGCATAGTAATTGTCGTTCTATCGATCATATTTGCATAATATGGTTAATAATATGAGTTAGATTGATAACAGTGAGTGTAATAAGTATAGTAATTGTCGTTCTGTCGATCATATAAGCATAATATGGCTAATAATGTGAGTTAGATTGATAATAATAAGAGCAATAAGTATAGTAATTGTCGTTCTATCGATCACATAAGCATAATATGGCTAATAATATGAGTTAGATTGATAATAATAAGAGTTGTGAGCATAGTGATTGTCGTTCTATCGATCATATAAGCATAATATGGCTAATAATATGAGTTAGATTGATAATAATAAGGGTAATGAGTATAGTAATTGTCGTTCTATCGATCATATAAGCATAATATGGCTAATAATATGAGTTAGTTTGATAAAAATAAGAGTAATAAGTATAGTAATTATCGTTCTGCCGACCATATAAGCATAATATGGCTAATAATATGAGTTAGATTGATAATAATAAGAGTAATGAGTATAGTAATTGTCGTTCTATCGATCATATAAGCATAATATGGCTGATAATATGAGTTAGATGGATAATAATAAGAGTAATAAGTATAGTAATTGTCGTTCTATCGATCATATCTGCATAATATGGTTAATAATATGAGTTAGATTGATAATAGTGAGTGTAATAAGTATAGTAATTGTCGTTCTGTCGATCATATAAGCATAATATAGCTAATAATATGAGTTAGATTGATAATAATAAGAGTAATAAGTATAGTAATTGTCGTCCTATCGATCATATAAGCATAATATGGCTGATAATATGAGTTAGATTGATAATAATAAGAGTAATGAGTATAGTAATTGTAGTTCAAGCGATCATATAAGCATAATATGGCTAATAATATGAGGTAGATTGATAATAATAAGAGTGAAAAGTATAGTAATTATCGTTCCACCGATCATATAAGCATAATATGGCTAATAATATGAGTTAGATTGATAATAGTGAGCGTAATAAGTATAGTAATTGTCGTTCTGTCGATCATATAAGCATAATATGGCTAATAATATGAGTTAGATTGATAATAATAAGAGTAATGAGTATAGTAATTGTCGTTCTATCGATCATATAAGCATAATATGGCCAATAATATGAGTTACATTGATAATAGTGAGTGTAATAAGTATAGTAATTGTCGTTCTGTCGATCACATAAGCATAATATGGCTAATAATATGAGTTAGATTGATAATAATAAGAGTAATTAGTATAGTAATTGTCGTTCTATCGATCATATAAGCATAATATGGCTGATAATATGAGTTAGATGGATAATAATAAGAGTAATAAGTATAGTAATTGTCGTTCTATCGATCATATCTGCATAATATGGTTAATAATATGAGTTAGATTGATAATAGTGAGTGTAATAAGTATAGTAATTGTCGTTCTGTCGATCATATAAGCATAGTGTGGCTAATAATATGAGTTAGATTGATAATAGTGAGTGTAATAAGTATAGTAATTGTCGTTCTGTCGATCATATAAGCATAGTGTGGCTAATAATATGAGTTCGATTGATAATAACAAGAGTAATAAGTATAGTAATTGTCGTTCTATCGATCATATAAGCATAATATGGCTAATAATATGAGTTAGATTGATAATAATAAGAGTAGTGAGCATAGTAATTGTCGTTCTATCGATCATATTTGCATAATATGGTTAATAATATGAGTTAGATTGATAACAGTGAGTGTAATAAGTATAGTAATTGTCGTTCTGTCGATCAGCTATGCATAATATGGCTAATAATATGAGTTAGATTGATAATAATAAGACTAATACGTATACTAGTTGTCGTTGTATCGATCATATAAGCATAATATGGTTAATAATATGAGTTAGATTGATAATAGTGAGTGTAATAAGTATAGTAATTGTCGTTCTGTCGATCATATAAGCATAGTGTGGCTAATAATATGAGTTAGATTGATAATAGTGAGTGTAATAAGTATAGTAATTGTCGTTCTATCGATCATATAAGCAGAATATGGCTAATGATATGAGTTAGATTGATAATAGTAAGAGTAGTGAGGATAGTAATTGTCGTTCTTTCGATCATATAAGCATAATATGGCTAATAATATAGGTTAGATTGATAATGATAAGAGTAATAAGTATAGTAATTGTCGTCCTATCGACCATATCCACATTATATGGCCAATAATATGAGTTAGATTGATAATAATAAGGGTAATAAGTATAGTAATTGTAGTTCTAGCGATCATGTAAGCATAATATGGCTAATAATATGAGTTAGATTGATAATAATAAGAGTATTGAGCATAGTAATTGTCGTTCTATCGATCATATTTGCATAATGTGGTTAATAATATGAGTTAGATTGATAACAGTGAGTGTAATAAGTATAGTAATTGTCGTTCTGTCGATCATATAAGCATAATATGGCTAATAATATGAGTTAGATTGATAATAATAAGAGCAATAAGTATAGTAATTGTCGTTCTATCGATCACATAAGCATAATATGGCTAATAATATGAGTTAGATTGATAATAATAAGAGTAGTGAGCATAGTAGCTGTCGTTCTATCGATCACATAAGCATAATATGGCTAATAATATGAGTTAGATTGATAATAATAAGAGTATTGAGCATAGTAATTGTCGTTCTATCGATCATATTTGCATAATGTGGTTAATAATGTGAGTTAGATTGATAACAGTGAGTGTAATAAGTATAGTAATTGTCGTTCTGTCGATCATATAAGCATAATATGGCTAATAATATGAGTTAGATTGATAATAATAAGAGCAATAAGTATAGTAATTGTCGTTCTATCGATCACATAAGCATAATATGGCTAATAATATGAGTTAGATTGATAATAATAAGAGTAGTGAGCATAGTAATTGTCGTTCTATCGATCATATAAGCATAATATGGCTAATAATATGAGTTAGATTGATAATAATAAGAGTAATGAGTATAGTAATTGTCGTTCTATCGATCATATAAGCATAATATGGCTAATAATATGAGTTAGATTGATAATAATAAGAGTAATAAGTATAGTAATTATCGTTCTACCGACCATATAGGCATAATATGGCTAATAATATGAGTTAGATTGATAATAATAAGAGTAATGAGTATAGTAATTATCGTTCTATCGATCATATAAGTATAATATGGCTGATAATATGAGTTAGATGGATAATAATAAGAGTAATAAGTATAGTAATTGTCGTTCTATCGATCATATCTGCATAATATGGTTAATAATATGAGTTAGATTGATAATAGTGCGTGTAATAAGTATAGTAATTGTCGTTCTGTCGATCATATAAGCATAATATAGCTAATAATATGAGTTAGATTGATAATAATAAGAGTAATAAGTATAGTAATTGTCGTTCTATCGATCATATAAGCATAATATGGCTAATAATATGAGTTAGATTGATAATAATAAGAGTAATAAGTATAGTAATTGTCGTTCTATCGATCATATCCGCATAATATGGTTAATAATATGAGTTAGATTGATAAAAGTGAGTGTAATAAGTATAGTAATTGTCGTTCTGTCGATCATATAAGCATAGTGTGGCTAATAATATGAGCTAGATTGATAATAATAAGAGTAATAAGTATAGTAATTGTCGTTCTATCGATCATATAAGCATAATATGGCTAATAATATGAGTTAGATTGATAATAATAAGAGTAACAACTATAGTAATTGTCCTTCTATCGATAATATAAGCATAATATGGCTAATAATATGAGTTATATTGATAATAATAAGACTAATACGTATAGTAGTTGTCGTTCTATCGATCATATAAGCATAGTATGGCTAATAATATGAGTTAGATTGATAATAGTGAGTGTAATAAGTATAGTAATTGTTGTTCTGTCGATCATGTAAGCATAATATGGCTAATAATATGAGTTAGATTGATAATAATAAGAGTATTGAGCATAGTAATTGTCGTTCTATCGATCATATTTGCATAATGTGGTTAATAATATGAGTTAGATTGATAACAGTGAGTGTAATAAGTATAGTAATTGTCGTTCTGTCAATCATATAAGCATAATATGGCTAATAATATGAGTTAGATTGATAATAATAAGAGCAATAAGTATAGTAATTGTCGTTCTATCGATCACATAAGCATAATATGGCTAATAATATGAGTTAGATTGATAATAATAAGAGTAGTGAGCATAGTAACTGTCGTTCTATCGATCACATAAGCATAATATGGCTAATAATATGAGTTAGATTGATAATAATAAGAGTATTGAGCATAGTAATTGTCGTTCTATCGATCATATTTGCATAATGTGGTTAATAATGTGAGTTAGATTGATAACAGTGAGTGTAATAAGTATAGTAATTGTCGTTCTGTCGATCATATAAGCATAATATGGCTAATAATATGAGTTAGATTGATAATAATAAGAGCAATAAGTATAGTAATTGTCGTTCTATCGATCACATAAGCATAATATGGCTAATAATATGAGTTAGATTGATAATAATAAGAGTAGTGAGCATAGTAATTGTCGTTCTATCGATCATATAAGCATAATATGGCTAATAATATGAGTTAGATTGATAATAATAAGAGTAATGAGTATAGTAATTGTCGTTCTATCGATCATATAAGCATAATATGGCTAATAATATGAGTTAGATTGATAATAATAAGAGTAATAAGTATAGTAATTATCGTTCTACCGACCATATAGGCATAATATGGCTAATAATATGAGTTAGATTGATAATAATAAGAGTAATGAGTATAGTAATTATCGTTCTATCGATCATATAAGCATAATATGGCTGATAATATGAGTTAGATGGATAATAATAAGAGTAATAAGTATAGTAATTGTCGTTCTATCGATCATATCTGCATAATATGGTTAATAATATGAGTTAGATTGATAATAGTGCGTGTAATAAGTATAGTAATTGTCGTTCTGTCGATCATATAAGCATAATATAGCTAATAATATGAGTTAGATTGATAATAATAAGAGTAATAAGTATAGTAATTGTCGTTCTATCGATCATATAAGCATAATATGGCTAATAATATGAGTTAGATTGATAATAATAAGAGTAATAAGTATAGTAATTGTCGTTCTATCGATCATATCCGCATAATATGGTTAATAATATGAGTTAGATTGATAAAAGTGAGTGTAATAAGTATAGTAATTGTCGTTCTGTCGATCATATAAGCATAGTGTGGCTAATAATATGAGTTAGATTGATAATAGTGAGTGTAATAAGTATATTAATTGTCGTTCTATCGATCATATAAGCATAATATGGCTAATAATATGAGTTAGATTGATAAAAGTGAGTGTAATAAGTATAGTAATTGTCGTTCTATCGATCATATCTGCATAATATGGCTAATCATATGAGTTAGATTGATAATAATAAGAGTAATAGGTATAGTAATTGTCGTCCTATCGATCATATCCACATAATATGGCCAATAATATGAGTTAGATTGATAATAATAAGAGTAACAAGTATAGTAATTGTCGTTCAGTCGATCATATAAGCATAATATGGCTAATAATATGAGTTCGATTGATAATAGCAAGAGTAATAGGCATAGTGATTGTCGTTCTACCGATCATATCTGCATAATATGTTTAATAATATGAGTTAGATTGATAATAATAAGTGTAATAAGTATAGTAATTGTCGTTCTATCGATCATATAAGCATAATATGGCTAATAATATGTGTTAGATTGATAATAGTAAGAGTAATAAGTATAGTAATTGTCGTTCAATCGATCATATAAGCATAATGTGGCTAATAATATGAGTTAGATTAATAATAGTAAGAGTAATACGTATAGTAATTGTCGTCCTATCCATCATATCCACATAATATGGCCAATAATATGAGTTAGATTGATAATAATAAGAGTAATAAGTATAGTAATTGTCGTCCTATCGATCATATCTGCATAATATGGTTAATAATATGAGTTAGATTGATAATAGTGCGTGTAATAAGTATAGTAATTGTCGTTCTGTCGATCATATAAGCATAATATAGCTAATAATATGAGTTAGATTGATAATAATAAGAGTAATAAGTATAGTAATTGTCGTTCTATCGATCATATAAGCATAATATGGCTAATAATATGAGTTAGATTGATAATAATAAGAGTAATAAGTATAGTAATTGTCGTTCTATCGATCATATCCGCATAATATGGTTAATAATATGAGTTAGATTGATAAAAGTGAGTGTAATAAGTATAGTTATTGTCTTTCTATCGATCATATAAGCATAATATGGCTAATAATATGAGTTAGATTGATAATAATAAGAGTAATAAGTATAGTAATTGTCGTCCTATCGATCATATAAGCATAATATGGCTGATAATATGAGATCGATTGATAATAATAAGAGTAATAAGTATAGTAATTGTCGTTCTATCGATCATATCTGCATAATATGGCTAATCATATGAGTTAGATTGATAATAATAAGAGTAATGAGTATAGTAGTTGTAGTTCTATCGATCATATAAGCGTAATATGGCTAATAATATGAGTTAGATTGATAATAATAAGAGTAGTGAGCATAGTAATTGTCGTTCTATCGATCATATAAGCATAGTATGGCTAATAATATGATTGAGTTTGATAATAATAAGAGTAAAAAGTATAGTAATTGTCGTTCTATCGATCATATAAGCATAATATGGCTAATAATATGAGTTAGATTGATAATAATAAGAGTAATAAGTATAGTAATTGTCGTTCTATCGATCATATCCGCATAATATGGTTAATAATATGAGTTAGATTGATAACAGTGAGTGTAATAAGTATAGTAATTATCGTTCCACCGATCATATAAGCATAATATGGCTAATAATATGAGTTAGATTGATAATAGTAAGAGTAATAAGTATAGTAATTGTCGTTCAATCGATCATATAAGCATAATGTGGCTAATAATATGAGTTAGATTAATAATAGTAAGAGTAATACGTATAGTAATTGTCGTCCTATCCATCATATCCACATAATATGGCCAATAATATGAGTTAGATTGATAATAATAAGAGTAATAAGTATAGTAATTGTCGTCCTATCGATCATATCTGCATAATATGGTTAATAATATGAGTTAGATTGATAATAGTGCGTGTAATAAGTATAGTAATTGTCGTTCTGTCGATCATATAAGCATAATATAGCTAATAATATGAGTTAGATTGATAATAATAAGAGTAATAAGTATAGTAATTGTCGTTCTATCGATCATATAAGCATAATATGGCTAATAATATGAGTTAGATTGATAATAATAAGAGTAATAAGTATAGTAATTGTCGTTCTATCGATCATATCCGCATAATATGGTTAATAATATGAGTTAGATTGATAAAAGTGAGTGTAATAAGTATAGTTATTGTCTTTCTATCGATCATATAAGCATAATATGGCTAATAATATGAGTTAGATTGATAATAATAAGAGTAATAAGTATAGTAATTGTCGTCCTATCGATCATATAAGCATAATATGGCTGATAATATGAGATCGATTGATAATAATAAGAGTAATAAGTATAGTAATTGTCGTTCTATCGATCATATCTGCATAATATGGCTAATCATATGAGTTAGATTGATAATAATAAGAGTAATGAGTATAGTAGTTGTAGTTCTATCGATCATATAAGCGTAATATGGCTAATAATATGAGTTAGATTGATAATAATAAGAGTAGTGAGCATAGTAATTGTCGTTCTATCGATCATATAAGCATAGTATGGCTAATAATATGATTGAGTTTGATAATAATAAGAGTAAAAAGTATAGTAATTGTCGTTCTATCGATCATATAAGCATAATATGGCTAATAATATGAGTTAGATTGATAATAATAAGAGTAATAAGTATAGTAATTGTCGTTCTATCGATCATATCCGCATAATATGGTTAATAATATGAGTTAGATTGATAACAGTGAGTGTAATAAGTATAGTAATTATCGTTCCACCGATCATATAAGCATAATATGGCTAATAATATGAGTTAGATTGATAATAGTGAGCGTAATAAGTATAGTAATTGTCGTTCTGTCGATCATATCTGCATAATATGGCTAATCATATGAGTTAGATGGATAATAATAAGAGTAATAAGTATAGTAATTGTCGTTCTATCGATCATATCTGCATAATATGGTTAATAATATGAGTTAGATTGATAATAGTGAGTGTAATAAGTATAGTAATTGTCGTTCTGTCGATCATATAAGCATAATATAGCTAATAATATGAGTTAGATTGATAATAATAAGAGTAATAAGTATAGTAATTGTCGTTATATCGATCATATAAGCATAATATGGCTAATAATATGAGTTAGATTGATAATAATAAGGGTAATGAGTATAGTAATTGTCGTTCTATCGATCATATAAGCATAATATGGCTAATAATATGAGTTAGTTTGATAACAATAAGAGTAATAAGTATAGTAATTATCGTTCTGTCGATCATATAAGCATAGTATGGCTAATAATATGAGTTAGATTGATAATAGTGAGTGTAATAAGTATAGTAATTGTTGTTCTGTCGATCAT
This sequence comes from Megachile rotundata, assembly GCF_050947335.1. Taxonomy (NCBI): domain Eukaryota; kingdom Metazoa; phylum Arthropoda; class Insecta; order Hymenoptera; family Megachilidae; genus Megachile; species Megachile rotundata. The sequence goes on along the minus strand of NW_027474847.1, from coordinate 308 downwards.
GTAAGCATAATATGGCTAATAATATGAGTTAGATTGATAATAATAAGAGTATTGAGCATAGTAATTGTCGTTCTATCGATCATATTTGCATAATGTGGTTAATAATATGAGTTAGATTGATAACAGTGAGTGTAATAAGTATAGTAATTGTCGTTCTGTCAATCATATAAGCATAATATGGCTAATAATATGAGTTAGATTGATAATAATAAGAGCAATAAGTATAGTAATTGTCGTTCTATCGATCACATAAGCATAATATGGCTAATAATATGAGTTAGATTGATAATAATAAGAGTAGTGAGCAT
>NW_027474846.1:0-25764 GCF_050947335.1 Megachile rotundata | reverse complement strand
AGATTGATAATAATAAGAGTAATGAGTACAGTAATTGTCGTTCTATCGATCATATAAGCATAATATGGCTAATAATATGAGTTAGATTGATAATAATAAGAGTAATGAGTATATTAATTGTCGTTCTATCGATCACATAAGCATAATATGGCTAATAATATGAGTTAGATTGATAATAGTGAGTGTAATAAGTATAGTAATTGTCGTTCTGTCGATCATATAAGCATAATACGGCTAATAATATGAGTTAGTTTGATAATAATAAGAGTAATAAGTATAGTAATTGCGTTCTATCGATCACATAAGCATAATATAGCTAATAATATGAGTTAGATTGATAATAATAAGAGTAATAAGTATAGTGATTGTCGTTCTATCGATCATATAAGCATAATACGTCTAATAATATGAGTTAGATAGATAATAATAAGAGAAATAAGTATAGTAATTGTCGTTTTATCGATCATATCTGCATAATATGGTTAATAATATGAGTTTGATTGCTAATAGTGAGTGTAATATGTATAGTAATTGTCGTTCTATCGATCACATAAGCATAATATGCCTAATAATATGAGTTAGATTGATAATAATAAGAGTAATAAGTATGGTAATTGTCGTTCTATCGATCATATAAGCATAATATGGCTAATAATATGAGTTAGATTGATAATGATAAGAGTAATATGTATAGTAATTGTCGTTCTATCGATCATATAAGCATAATACGTCTAATAATATGAGTTAGATAGATAATAATAAGAGAAATAAGTATAGTAATTGTCGTTTTATCGATCATATCTGCATAATATGGTTAATAATATGAGTTTGATTGATAGTAGTGAGTGTATTAAGTATAGTAATTGTCGTTCTATCGATCACATAAGCATAATATGCATAATAATACGAGTTAGATTGATAATAATAAGAGTAATAAGTATAGTAATTGTCGTTCTATCGATCACATAAGCATAATATGGCTAATAATATGAGTTAGATTGATAATAATAAGAGTAATGAGTATAGTAATTGTCGTTCTATCGATCATATAAGCATAATATGGCTAATAATATGAGTTAGATTGATAATAATAAGAGTAATGAGTATATTAATTGTCGTTCTATCGATCACATAAGCATAATATGGCTAATAATATGAGTTAGATTGATAATAGTGAGTGTAATAAGTATAGTAATTGTCGTTCTGTCGATCATAGAAGCATAATATGGCTAATAATATGAGTTAGTTTGATAATAATAAGAGTAATAAGTATAGTAATTGCGTTCTATCGATTACATAAGCATAATATGGCTAATAATATGAGTTAGATTGATAATAATAAGAGTAATAAGTATAGTGATTGTCGTTCTATCGATCATATAAGCATAATATGGCTAATAATATGAGTTAGATTGATAACAATAAGAGTAATGAGTATAGCAATTGCAGTTCTATCGATCACATAAGCATAATATGGCTAATAATATGAGTTAGATTGATAATAATAAGAGTAGTGGGTATAGTAATTGTCGTTCTATCGATCATATAAGCATAATATGGCTAATAATATGAGTTACGTTGACAATGATAAGAGTAATAAGTATAGTAATTGTCGTTCTATCGATCATATAAGCATAATATGGCTAATAATATGAGTTAGATTGATAATAATAAGAGTAATAAGTATAGTAATCGTCGTTCTATCGATCACATAAGCATAATATGGCTAACAATATGAGTTAGATTGATAATAATAAGAGTAATAAGTATAGTAATTATCGTTCTATCGATCACATGAGCATAATATGGCTAATAATATGAGTTACGTTGACAATAATAAGAGTAATAAGTATAGTAATTGTCGTTCTATCGATCATATAAGCATAATATGGCTAATAATATGAGTTAGATTGATAATAATAAGAGTAATAAGTATAGTAATTGTCGTTCTGTCGATCATATAAGCATAATATGGCTAATAATATGAGTTAGTTTGATAATAATAAGAGTAATAAGTATAGTAATTGCGTTCTATCGATTACATAAGCATAATATGGCTAATCATATGAGTTACGTTGACAATGATAAGAGTAATGAGTATAGTAATTGTCGTTCTATCGATCATATAAGCATAATATGGTTAATAATATGAGTTAGATTGATAATAGTGAGTGTAATAAGTATAGCAATTGTCGTTCTGTTGATCATATAAGCATAATATGGCTAATAATATGAGTTAGATTGATAATAATAAGAATAACTAGTATAGTAATTGTCGTTCTATCGATCATATAAACATAATATGGATAATAATATGAGTTACGTTGACAATAATAAGAGTAATAAGAATAGTAATTGTCATTCTATCGATCATATAAGCATAATATGGTTAATAATATGAGTTAGATTGATAATAGTGAGTGTAATAAGTATAGTAATTGTCGTTCTGTCGATCATATAAGCATAATATGGCTAATAATATGAGTTAGATTGATAATAATAAGAGTAATAAGTATAGTAATTGCGTTCTATCGATCACATAAGCATAATATGGCTAATAATATGAGTTTGATTGATAGTAGTGAGTGTATTAAGTATAGTAATTGTCGTTCTATCGATCACATAAGCATAATATGCATAATAATACGAGTTAGATTGATAATAATAAGAGTAATAAGTATAGTAATTGTCGTTCTATCGATCACATAAGCATAATATGGCTAATAATATGAGTTAGATTGATAATAATAAGAGTAATGAGTATAGTAATTGTCGTTCTATCGATCATATAAGCATAATATGGCTAATAATATGAGTTAGATTGATAATAATAAGAGTAATGAGTATATTAATTGTCGTTCTATCGATCACATAAGCATAATATGGCTAATAATATGAGTTAGATTGATAATAGTGAGTGTAATAAGTATAGTAATTGTCGTTCTGTCGATCATATAAGCATAATACGGCTAATAATATGAGTTAGTTTGATAATAATAAGAGTAATAAGTATAGTAATTGCGTTCTATCGATCACATAAGCATAATATGGCTAATAATATGAGTTAGATTGATAATAATAAGAGTAATAAGTATAGTGATTGTCGTTCTATCGATCATATAAGCATAATACGTCTAATAATATGAGTTAGATAGATAATAATAAGAGAAATAAGTATAGTAATTGTCGTTTTATCGATCATATCTGCATAATATGGTTAATAATATGAGTTTGATTGCTAATAGTGAGTGTAATATGTATAGTAATTGTCGTTCTATCGATCACATAAGCATAATATGCCTAATAATATGAGTTAGATTGATAATGATAAGAGTAATATGTATAGTAATTGTCGTTCTATCGATCATATAAGCATAATACGTCTAATAATATGAGTTAGATAGATAATAATAAGAGAAATAAGTATAGTAATTGTCGTTTTATCGATCATATCTGCATAATATGGTTAATAATATGAGTTTGATTGATAGTAGTGAGTGTATTAAGTATAGTAATTGTCGTTCTATCGATCACATAAGCATAATATGCATAATAATACGAGTTAGATTGATAATAATAAGAGTAATAAGTATAGTAATTGTCGTTCTATCGATCACATAAGCATAATATGGCTAATAATATGAGTTAGATTGATAATAATAAGAGTAATGAGTATAGTAATTGTCGTTCTATCGATCATATAAGCATAATATGGCTAATAATATGAGTTAGATTGATAATAATAAGAGTAATGAGTATATTAATTGTCGTTCTATCGATCACATAAGCATAATATGGCTAATAATATGAGTTAGATTGATAATAGTGAGTGTAATAAGTATAGTAATTGTCGTTCTGTCGATCATAGAAGCATAATATGGCTAATAATATGAGTTAGTTTGATAATAATAAGAGTAATAAGTATAGTAATTGCGTTCTATCGATTACATAAGCATAATATGGCTAATAATATGAGTTAGATTGATAATAATAAGAGTAATAAGTATAGTGATTGTCGTTCTATCGATCATATAAGCATAATATGGCTAATAATATGAGTTAGATTGATAACAATAAGAGTAATGAGTATAGCAATTGCAGTTCTATCGATCACATAAGCATAATATGGCTAATAATATGAGTTAGATTGATAATAATAAGAGTAGTGGGTATAGTAATTGTCGTTCTATCGATCATATAAGCATAATATGGCTAATAATATGAGTTACGTTGACAATGATAAGAGTAATAAGTATAGTAATTGTCGTTCTATCGATCATATAAGCATAATATGGCTAATAATATGAGTTAGATTGATAATAATAAGAGTAATAAGTATAGTAATCGTCGTTCTATCGATCACATAAGCATAATATGGCTAACAATATGAGTTAGATTGATAATAATAAGAGTAATAAGTATAGTAATTATCGTTCTATCGATCACATGAGCATAATATGGCTAATAATATGAGTTACGTTGACAATAATAAGAGTAATAAGTATAGTAATTGTCGTTCTATCGATCATATAAGCATAATATGGCTAATAATATGAGTTAGATTGATAATAATAAGAGTAATAAGTATAGTAATTGTCGTTCTGTCGATCATATAAGCATAATATGGCTAATAATATGAGTTAGTTTGATAATAATAAGAGTAATAAGTATAGTAATTGCGTTCTATCGATTACATAAGCATAATATGGCTAATCATATGAGTTACGTTGACAATGATAAGAGTAATGAGTATAGTAATTGTCGTTCTATCGATCATATAAGCATAATATGGTTAATAATATGAGTTAGATTGATAATAGTGAGTGTAATAAGTATAGCAATTGTCGTTCTGTTGATCATATAAGCATAATATGGCTAATAATATGAGTTAGATTGATAATAATAAGAATAACTAGTATAGTAATTGTCGTTCTATCGATCATATAAACATAATATGGATAATAATATGAGTTACGTTGACAATAATAAGAGTAATAAGAATAGTAATTGTCATTCTATCGATCATATAAGCATAATATGGTTAATAATATGAGTTAGATTGATAATAGTGAGTGTAATAAGTATAGTAATTGTCGTTCTGTCGATCATATAAGCATAATATGGCTAATAATATGAGTTAGATTGATAATAATAAGAGTAATAAGTATAGTAATTGCGTTCTATCGATCACATAAGCATAATATGGCTAATAATATGAGTTTGATTGATAGTAGTGAGTGTATTAAGTATAGTAATTGTCGTTCTATCGATCACATAAGCATAATATGCATAATAATACGAGTTAGATTGATAATAATAAGAGTAATAAGTATAGTAATTGTCGTTCTATCGATCACATAAGCATAATATGGCTAATAATATGAGTTAGATTGATAATAATAAGAGTAATGAGTATAGTAATTGTCGTTCTATCGATCATATAAGCATAATATGGCTAATAATATGAGTTAGATTGATAATAATAAGAGTAATGAGTATATTAATTGTCGTTCTATCGATCACATAAGCATAATATGGCTAATAATATGAGTTAGATTGATAATAGTGAGTGTAATAAGTATAGTAATTGTCGTTCTGTCGATCATATAAGCATAATACGGCTAATAATATGAGTTAGTTTGATAATAATAAGAGTAATAAGTATAGTAATTGCGTTCTATCGATCACATAAGCATAATATGGCTAATAATATGAGTTAGATTGATAATAATAAGAGTAATAAGTATAGTGATTGTCGTTCTATCGATCATATAAGCATAATACGTCTAATAATATGAGTTAGATAGATAATAATAAGAGAAATAAGTATAGTAATTGTCGTTTTATCGATCATATCTGCATAATATGGTTAATAATATGAGTTTGATTGCTAATAGTGAGTGTAATATGTATAGTAATTGTCGTTCTATCGATCACATAAGCATAATATGCCTAATAATATGAGTTAGATTGATAATAATAAGAGTAATAAGTATGGTAATTGTCGTTCTATCGATCATATAAGCATAATATGGCTAATAATATGAGTTAGATTGATAATGATAAGAGTAATATGTATAGTAATTGTCGTTCTATCGATCATATAAGCATAATACGTCTAATAATATGAGTTAGATAGATAATAATAAGAGAAATAAGTATAGTAATTGTCGTTTTATCGATCATATCTGCATAATATGGTTAATAATATGAGTTTGATTGATAGTAGTGAGTGTATTAAGTATAGTAATTGTCGTTCTATCGATCACATAAGCATAATATGCATAATAATACGAGTTAGATTGATAATAATAAGAGTAATAAGTATAGTAATTGTCGTCCTATCGATCACATAAGCATAATATGGCTAATAATATGAGTTAGATTGATAATAATAAGAGTAATGAGTATAGTAATTGTCGTTCTATCGATCATATAAGCATAATATGGCTAATAATATGAGTTAGATTGATAATAATAAGAGTAATGAGTATATTAATTGTCGTTCTATCGATCACATAAGCATAATATGGCTAATAATATGAGTTAGATTGATAATAGTGAGTGTAATAAGTATAGTAATTGTCGTTCTGTCGATCATAGAAGCATAATATGGCTAATAATATGAGTTAGTTTGATAATAATAAGAGTAATAAGTATAGTAATTGCGTTCTATCGATTACATAAGCATAATATGGCTAATAATATGAGTTAGATTGATAATAATAAGAGTAATAAGTATAGTGATTGTCGTTCTATCGATCATATAAGCATAATATGGCTAATAATATGAGTTAGATTGATAACAATAAGAGTAATGAGTATAGCAATTGCAGTTCTATCGATCACATAAGCATAATATGGCTAATAATATGAGTTAGATTGATAATAATAAGAGTAGTGGGTATAGTAATTGTCGTTCTATCGATCATATAAGCATAATATGGCTAATAATATGAGTTACGTTGACAATGATAAGAGTAATAAGTATAGTAATTGTCGTTCTATCGATCATATAAGCATAATATGGCTAATAATATGAGTTAGATTGATAATAATAAGAGTAATAAGTATAGTAATCGTCGTTCTATCGATCACATAAGCATAATATGGCTAACAATATGAGTTAGATTGATAATAATAAGAGTAATAAGTATAGTAATTATCGTTCTATCGATCACATGAGCATAATATGGCTAATAATATGAGTTACGTTGACAATAATAAGAGTAATAAGTATAGTAATTGTCGTTCTATCGATCATATAAGCATAACATGGTTAATAATATGAGTTAGATTGATAATAGTGAGTGTAATAAGTATAGTAATTGTCGTTCTGTCGATCATATAAGCATAAAATCGCTAATAATATGAGTTAGATTGATAATAATAAGAGTAATAAGTATAGTAATTGTCGTTCTATCGATCATTTAAGCATAATATGGCCAATCATATGAGTTAGGTTGATAAAAATAGCAATAATAAGAATTGTAATTGTCGTTCTATCGATCATATAAGCATAATATGGCTAATAATATAAGTTAGATTGATAATAGTAAGAGTAGTAAGTATAGTAAATGTCGTGCTATCGATCATATCTGCATAATATGGTTAATAATATGAGTTACATTGATAATAGTGAGTGAAATAAGTATAGTAATTGTCGTTCTATCGATCATATTAGCATAATATGGTTAATAGTATGAGTTAGATTGATGATAGTGAGTGTAATAAGTATATTAATTGTCGTTCTGTCGATCATATAAGCATAATATGGCTAATAATATGAGTTACGTTGACAATGATAAGAGTAATAAGTATAGTAATTGTCGTTCTATCGATCATATAAGCATAATATGGCTAATAATATGAGTTAGATTGATAATAATAAGAGTAATAAGTATAGTAATTGTCGTTCTGTCGATCATATAAGCATAATATGGCTAATAATATGAGTTAGTTTGATAATAATAAGAGTAATAAGTATAGTAATTGCGTTCTATCGATTACATAAGCATAATATGGCTAATCATATGAGTTAGATTGATAATAATAAGAGTAATAAGTATAGTGATTGTCGTTCTATCGATCATATAAGCATAATATGGTTAATAATATGAGTTAGATTGATAATAGTGAGTGTAATAAGTATAGTAATTGTCGTTCTGTCGATCATATAAGCATAATATGGCTAATAATATGAGTTAGATTGATAATAATAAGAGAAATAAGTATAGTAATTGTCGTTTTATCGATCATACCTGCATAATATGGTTAATAATTTGAGTTTGATTGATAATAGTGAGTGTAATAAGTATAGTAACTGTCGTTCTGTCGATCATATAAGCATAATATGGCTAATAATATGAGTTAGTTTGATAATAATAAGAGTTGTGGGTATAGTAATTGTCGTTCTATCGATCATATAAGCATGATATGGCTAATAATATGAGTTAGATTGATAATAATAAGAGTAATGAGTATAGCAATTGTAGTTCTATCGATCATTTAAGCATAATATGGATAATTATATGAGTTAGGTTGTTAAAAATGAGAATAATAAGTATAGTAATAGTCGTTCTATCGATCATATAAGCATAATATGGCTAATAATATGAGTTAGATTGATAATAATAAGAGTAATGAGTATAGCAATTGCAGTTCTATCGATCAGTTAAGCATAATATGGCTAATAATATGAGTTAGGTTGTTAAAAATAAGAATAATAAGTATAGTAATAGTCGTTCTATCGATCATATAAGCATAATATGGCTAATAATATAAGTTACGTTGACAATGATAACAGTAATAAGTATAGTAATAGTCGTTCTATCGATCATATAAGCATAATATGGTTAATAATATGAGTTAGATTGATAATAGTGAGTGTAATAAGTATAGCAATTGTCGTTCTGTCGATCATATAAGCATAATATGGCTAATAATATGAGTTACGTTGACAATAATAAGAGTAATAAGTATAGTAATTGTCGTTCTATCGATCATTTAAGCATAATATGGCTAATAATATGAGTTAGGTTGATAAAAATAAGAATAATAAGTATAGTACTTGTTGTTCCATCGATCATATAAGCATAATATGGCTAATAATATGAGTTACGTTGACAATAATAAGAGTAATAAGTATAGTAATTATCGTTCTATCGATCATATAAGCATAATATGGTTAATAATATGAGTTAGATTGATAATAGTGAGTGTAATAAGTATAGCAATTGTCGTTCTGTCGATCATATAAGCATAATATGGGTAATAATATGGGTTAGATTGATAATAATAAGAGTAGTGGGTATAGTAATTGTCGTTCTATCGATCATATAAGCATGATATGGCTAATAATATGAGTTACGTTGACAATGATAAGAGTAATAAGTATAGTAATTGTCGTTCTATCGATCATATAAGCATAATATGGTTAATAATATGAGTTAGATTGATAATAGTGAGTGTAATAAGTATAGCAATTGTCGTTCTGTCGATCACATAAGCATAATATGGCTAATAATATGGGTTAGATTGATAATAATAAGAGTAATAAGTATAGTAATTGTCGTTCTGTCGACCACATAAGAATAATATGGCTAATAATATGAGTTAGATTGATAATAATAAGAGTTGTGGGTATAGTAATTGTCGGTCTATCGATCATATAAGCATAATATGGCTAATAATATGAGTTAGATTGATAATAACAAGACTAATAAGTATAGTAATTGTCGTTCTATCGATCATATAAGCATAATATGGCTAATAATATGAGTTACGTTGACAATAATAAGAGTAATATGTATAGTAATTGTCGTTCTATCGATCATATAAGCATAATATGGTTAATAATATGAGTTAGATTGATAATAGTGAGTGTAATAAGTATAGTAATTGTCGTTCTGTCGATCATATCTGCATAATATGGTTAATAATATGAGTTAGATTGATAATAGTGAGTGTAATAAGTATAGTAATTATGGTTCTATTGCTCATATAAGCATAATATGGTTAATAATATGAGTTAGATTGACAATAATAAGAGTAATAAGTATAGTAATTGTCGTTCTCTCGATCACATAAGCATAAAATGGCTAATAATATGAGTTAGATTGATAATAGTGAGTGTAATAAGTATAGTAATTTTCGTTCTATCGATCACATAAGCATAATATGGCTAATAATATGAGTTAGATTGATAATAATAAGAGTTGTGGGTATAGTAATTGTCGTTCTATCGATCATATAAGCATAATATGGCTAATAATATGAGTTAGATTGATAATAATAAGACTAAAAAGTATAGTAATTGTCGTTCTATCGATCATATAAGCATAATATGGCTAATAATATGAGTTACGTTGACAATAATAAGAGTAATAAGTATAGTAATTGTCGTTCGATTGATCACATAAGCATAATATGGCTAATCATATGAGTTAGATCGATAATAACAAGAGTAGTGGGTATAGTAATTGTCGTTCTATCGATCATTTAAGCATAATATGGCTAATAGTATGAGTTAGGTTGATAAAAATAAGAATAATAAGTATAGCAGTTGTCGTTCTATCGATCATATAAGCATAATATGGCTAATAATATGAGTTACGTTGACCATAATAAGAGTAATAAGTATAGTAATTGTCGTTCTATCGATCATATAAGCATAATATGGATAATAATATGAGTTAGATTGATAATAGTGAGTGTAAAATGTATAGTAATTGTCGTTCTGTCGATCATATAAGCATAATATGGCTAATAATATGAGTTACGTTGACCATAATAAGAGTAATAAGTATAGTAATTGTCGTTCTATCGATCATATAAGCATAATATGGATAATAATATGAGTTAGATTGATAATAGTAAGAGTAATAAGTATAGTAATTGTCGTCCTATCGATCATATCTGCATAATATGGTTAATAATATGAGTTAGATTGATGATAGTGAGTGTAATAAGTATATTAATTGTCGTTCTGTCGATCATATAAGCATAATATGGCTAATAATATGAGTTATATTGATAATAATAAGAGTAATAAGTATAGTAATTGTCGTTCTATCGATCACATAAGCATAATATGGCTAACAATATGAGTTAGATTGATAATAATAAGAGTAATAAGTATAGTAATTATCGTTCTATCGATCACATAAGCATAATATGGCTAATAATATGAGTTAGATTGATAATAATAAGAGTAATAAGTATAGTAATCGTCGTTCTATCGATCACATAAGCATAATATGGCTAACAATATGAGTTAGATTGATAATAATAAGAGTAATAAGTATAGTAATTATCGTTCTATCGATCACATGAGCATAATATGGTTAATAATATGAGTTACGTTGACAATAATAAGAGTAATAAGTATAGTAATTGTCGTTCTATCGATCATATAAGCATAATATGGTTAATAATATGAGTTAGATTGATAATAGTGAGTGTAGTAAGTATAGTAATTGTCGTTCTGTCGATCATATAAGCATAATATGGCTAATAATATGAGTTAGATTGATAATAATAAGAGAAATAAGTATAGTAATTGTCGTTTTATCGATCATACCTGCATAATATGGTTAATAATTTGAGTTTGATTGATAATAGTGAGTGTGATAAGTATAGTAACTGTCGTTCTGTCGATCATATAAGCATAATATGGCTAATAATATGAGTTAGTTTGATAATAATAAGAGTTGTGGGTATAGTAATTGTCGTTCTATCGATCATATAAGCATGATATGGCTAATAATATGAGTTAGATTGATAATAATAAGAGTAATGAGTATAGCAATTGTAGTTCTATCGATCATTTAAGCATAATATGGCTAATAATATGAGTTAGGTTGTTAAAAATGAGAATAATAAGTATAGTAATAGTCGTTCTATCGATCATATAAGCATAATATGGCTAATAATATGAGTTACGTTGACAATGATAAGAGTAATAAGTATAGTAATTGTCGTTCTATCGATCATATAAGCATAATATGGTTAATAATATGAGTTAGATTGATAATAGTGAGTGTAATAAGTATAGCAATTGTCGTTCTGTCGATCATATAAGCATAATATGGCTAATAATATGGGTTAGATTGATAATAATAAGAGTAATAAGTATAGTAATTGTCGTTCTATCGATCACATAAGCATAATATGGCTAATAATATGAGTTAGATTGATAATAATAAGAGTTGTGGGTATAGTAATTGTCGTTCTATCGATCATATAAGCATGATATGGCTAATAATATGAGTTAGATTGATAATAATAAGAGTAATGAGTATAGCAATTGTAGTTCTATCGATCATTTAAGCATAATATGGCTAATAATATAAGTTAGGTTGTTAAAAATGAGAATAATAAGTATAGTAATAGTCGTTCTATCGATCATATAAGCATAATATGGCTAATAATATGAGTTAGATTGATAATAATAAGAGTAATGAGTATAGCAATTGCAGTTCTATCGATCAGTTAAGCATAATATGGCTAATAATATGAGTTAGGTTGTTAAAAATAAGAATAATAAGTATAGTAATAGTAGTTCTATCGATCATATAAGCATAATATGGCTAATAATATGAGTTACGTTGACAATGATAAGAGTAATAAGTATAGTAATAGTCGTTCTATCGATCATATAAGCATAATATGGTTAATAATATGAGTTAGATTGATAATAGTGAGTGTAATAAGTATAGCAATTGTCGTTCTGTCGATCATATAAGCATAATATGGCTAATAATATGGGTTAGATTGATAATAATAAGAGTAATAAGTATAGTAATTGTCGTTCTATCGATCACATAAGCATAATATGGCTAATAATATGAGTTAGATTGATAATAATAAGAGTAGTGGGTATAGTAATTGTCGTTCTATCGATCATATAAGCATGATATGGCTAATAATATGAGTTACGTTGACAATGATAAGAGTAATAAGTATAGTAATTGTCGTTCTATCGATCATATAAGCATAATATGGTTAATAATATGAGTTAGATTGATAATAGTGAGTGTAATAAGTATAGTAACTGTCGTTCTGTCGATCATATCTGCATAATATGGTTAATAATATGAGTTAGATTGATAATAGTGAGTGTAATAAGTATAGTAATTATGGTTCTATTGCTCATATAAGCATAATATGGTTAATAATATGAGGTAGATTGACAATAATAAGAGTAATAAGTATAGTAATTGTCGTTCTCTCGATCACATAAGCATAAAATGGCTAATAATGTGAGTTAGATTGATAATAATAAGAGTAAAGAGTATAGTAATTGTAGTTCTATCGATCATATCTGCATAATATGGCTAATAATATGAGTTAGATTGATAATAGTAAGAGTAATAAGTATAGTAATTGTCGTCCTATCGATCATATCTGCATAATATGGTTAATAATATGAGTTAGATTGATAATAGTGAGTGTAATAAGTATAGTAATTTTCGTTCTATCGATCACATAAGCATAATATGGCTAATAATATGAGTTAGATTGATAATAATAAGAGTTGTGGGTATAGTAATTGTCGTTCTATCGATCATATAAGCATAATATGGCTAATAATATGAGTTAGATTGATAATAATAAGACTAAAAAGTATAGTAATTGTCGTTCTATCGATCATATAAGCATAATATGGCTAATAATATGAGTTACGTTGACAATAATAAGAGTAATAAGTATAGTAATTGTCGTTCGATTGATCACATAAGCATAATATGGCTAATCATATGAGTTAGATCGATAATAACAAGAGTAGTGGGTATAGTAATTGTCGTTCTATCGATCATTTAAGCATAATATGGCTAATAGTATGAGTTAGGTTGATAAAAATAAGAATAATAAGTATAGCAATTGTCGTTCTATCGATCATATAAGCATAATATGGCTAAAATTATGAGTTACGTTGACCATAATAAGAGTAATAAGTATAGTAATTGTCGTTCTATCGATCATATAAGCATAATATGGATAATAATATGAGTTAGATTGATAATAGTGAGTGTAATAAGTATAGTAATTGTCGTTCTGTCGATCATATAAGCATAATATGGCTAATAATATGAGTTCACGTTGACCATAATAAGAGTAATAAGTATAGTAATTGTCGTTCTGTCGATCACATAAGAATAATATGGCTAATAATATGAGTTAGATTGATAATAATAAGAGTTGTGGGTATAGTAATTGTCGTTCTATCGATCATATAAGCATAATATGGCTAATAATATGAGTTAGATTGATAATAACAAGACTAATAAGTATAGTAATTGTCGTTCTATCGATCATATAAGCATAATATGGCTAATAATATGAGTTACGTTGACAATAATAAGAGTAATATGTATAGTAATTGTCGTTCTATCGATCATATAAGCATAATATGGTTAATAATATGAGTTAGATTGATAATAGTGAGTGTAATAAGTATAGTAACTGTCGTTCTGTCGATCATATCTGCATAATATGGTTAATAATATGAGTTAGATTGATAATAGTGAGTGTAATAAGTATAGTAATTATGGTTCTATTGCTCATATAAGCATAATATGGTTAATAATATGAGGTAGATTGACAATAATAGGAGTAATAAGTATAGTAATTGTCGTTCTCTCGATCACATAAGCATAAAATGGCTAATAATGTGAGTTAGATTGATAATAATAAGAGTAAAGAGTATAGTAATTGTAGTTCTATCGATCATATCTGCATAATATGGCTAATAATATGAGTTAGATTGATAATAGTAAGAGTAATAAGTATAGTAATTGTCGTCCTATCGATCATATCTGCATAATATGGTTAATAATATGAGTTAGATTGATAATAGTGAGTGTAATAAGTATAGTAATTTTCGTTCTATCGATCACATAAGCATAATATGGCTAATAATATGAGTTAGATTGATAATAATAAGAGTTGTGGGTATAGTAATTGTCGTTCTATCGATCATATAAGCATAATATGGCTAATAATATGAGTTAGATTGATAATAATAAGACTAAAAAGTATAGTAATTGTCGTTCTATCGATCATATAAGCATAATATGGCTAATAATATGAGTTACGTTGACAATAATAAGAGTAATAAGTATAGTAATTGTCGTTCGATTGATCACATAAGCATAATATGGCTAATCATATGAGTTAGATCGATAATAACAAGAGTAGTGGGTATAGTAATTGTCGTTCTATCGATCATTTAAGCATAATATGGCTAATAGTATGAGTTAGGTTGATAAAAATAAGAATAATAAGTATAGCAATTGTCGTTCTATCGATCATATAAGCATAATATGGCTAAAATTATGAGTTACGTTGACCATAATAAGAGTAATAAGTATAGTAATTGTCGTTCTATCGATCATATAAGCATAATATGGATAATAATATGAGTTAGATTGATAATAGTGAGTGTAATAAGTATAGTAATTGTCGTTCTGTCGATCATATAAGCATAATATGGCTAATAATATGAGTCACGTTTACCATAATAAGAGTAATAAGTATAGTAATTGTCGTTCTATCGATCATATAAGCATAATATGGATAATAATATGAGTTAGATTGATAATAGTAAGAGTAATAAGTATAGTAATTGTCGTCCTATCGATCATATCTGCATAATATGGTTAATAATATGAGTTAGATTGATGATAGTGAGTGTAATAAGTATATTAATTGTCGTTCTGTCGATCATATAAGCATAATATGGCTAATAATATGAGTTATATTGATAATAATAAGAGTAATAAGTATAGTAATTGTCGTTCTATCGATCACATAAGCATAATATGGCTAACAATATAAGTTAGATTGATAATAATAAGAGTAATAAGTATAGTAATTATCGTTCTATCGATCACATAAGCATAATATGGCTAATAATATGAGTTAGATTGATAATAGTGAGTGTAATAAGTATAGTAATTATGGTTCTATTGCTCATATAAGCATAATATGGTTAATAATATGAGTTAGATTGATAATAATAAGAGTAATAAGTATAGTAATTGTCGTTCTACCTATCATTTAAGCATAATATGGCTAATAATATGAGTTAGGTTGATAAACATAAGAATAATAAATATAGTAATTGTCGTTCTATCGATCATATAAGCATAATATGGCTAATAATATGAGTTACGTTGACCATAATAAGAGTAATAAGTATAGTAATTGTCGTTCTATCGATCATATAAGCATAATATGGTTAATAATATGAGTTAGATTGATAATAGTGAGTGTAATAAGTATAGTAATTGTCCTTCTGTCGATCATATAAGCATAATATGGCTAATAATATGCGTTAGATTGATAATAATAAGAGTAATAAGTATAGCAATTGTCGTTCTATCGATCATTTAAGCATAATATGGCTAATAATATGAGTCAGGTTGATAAAAATAAGAATAATAAGTATTGTAATTGTCGGTCTATCGATCATATAAGTATAATATGGCTAATAATATGAGTTACGTTGACAATAATAAGAGTAATAAGTATAGTAATTGTCGTTCTATCGATCATATAAGCATAATATGGTAAATAATATGAGTTAGATTGATAATAGTGAGTGTAATAAGTATAGTAATTGTCGTTCTGCCGATCATATCTGCATAATATGGTTAATAATATGAGTTAGATTGATAATAGTGAGTGTAATAAGTATAGTAATTATGGTTCTATTGCTCATATAAGCATAATATGGTTAATAATATGAGTTAGATTGACAATAATAAGAGTAATAAGTATAGTAATTGTCGTTCTCTCGATCACATAAGCATAAAATGGCTAATAATGTGAGTCAGGTTGATAAAACTAAGAATAATAAGTATTGTAATTGTCGTTCTATGGATCATATAAGCATAATATGGCTAATAATATGAGTTACGTTGACCATAATAAGAGTAATAAGTATAGTAATTGTCGTTCTATCGATCATATAAGCATAATATGGATAATAATATGAGTTACGTTGACCATAATAAGAGTAATAAGTATAGTAATTGTCGTTCTATCGATCATATAAGCATAATATGGATAATAATATGAGTTAGATTGATAATAGTGAGTGTAATAAGTATAGCAATTGTCGTTCTGTCGATCATATAAGCATAATATGGCTAATAATATGGGTTAGATTGATAATAATGAGAGTAATAAGTATAGTAATTGTCGTTCTATCGATCACATAAGCATAATATGGCTAATAATATTAGTTAGATTGATAATAATAAGAGAAATAAGTATAGTAATTGTCGTTTTATCGATCATATCTGCATAATATGGTTAATAATTTGAGTTTGATTGATAATAGTGAGTGTTATAAGTATAGTAATTGTCGTTCTGTCGATCATATAAGCATAATATGGCTAATAATATGAGTTAGTTTGATAATAATAAGAGTAATAAGTACAGTAATTGCGTTCTATCGATCACATAAGCATAATATGGCTAATAATATGAGTTAGATTGATAATAGTGAGTGAAATAAGTATAGTAATTGTCGTTCTATCGATCATATTAGCATAATATGGTTAATAGTATGAGTTAGATTGATGATAGTGAGTGTAATAAGTATATTAATTGTCGTTCTGTCGATCATATAAGCATAATATGGCTAATAATATGAGTTATATTGATAATAATAAGAGTAATAAGTATAGTAATTGTCGTTCTATCGATCATATAAGCATAATATGGCTAATAATATGAGTTACGTTGACAATAATGAGAGTAATAAGTATAGTAATTGTCGTTCTATTGATCACATAAGCATAATATGGCTAATCATATGAGTTAGAACGATAATAACAAGAGTAGTGGGTATAGTAATTGTCGTTCTATCGATCATTTAAGCATAATATGGCTAATAATATGAGTTAGGTTAATAAAAATAAGAATAATAAGTATAGTAATTGTCGTTCTATCGATCATATAAGCATAATATGGCTAATAATATGAGTTACGTTGACCATAATAAGAGTAATAAGTATAGTAATTGTCGTTCTATCGATCATATAAGCATAATATGGCTAATAATATTAGTTAGATAGATAATAATAAGAGAAATATGTATAGTAATTGTCGTTCTACCGATCATATAAGCATAATATGGTTAATAATATGAGTTAGATTGATAATAGTGAGTGTAATATGTATAGTAATTGTCGTTCTGACGATCATATAAGCATAAAATGGCTAATAATATGAGTTAGATTGATAATAATAAGAGTAATAAGTATAGTAATTGTAGTTCTATCGATCATTTAAGCATAATATGGCTAATAATATGAGTTAGGTTGTTAAAAATGAGAATAATAAGTATAGTAATAGTCGTTCTATCGATCATACCTGCATAATATGGTTAATAATTTGAGTTTGATTGATAATAGTGAGTGTAATAAGTATAGTAACTGTCGTTCTGTCGATCATATAAGCATAATATGGCTAATAATATGAGTTAGTTTGATAATAATAAGAGTTGTGGGTATAGTAATTGTCGTTCTATCGATCATATAAGCATGATATGGCTAATAATATGAGTTACGTTGACAATGATAAGAGTAATAAGTATAGTAATAGTCGTTCTATCGATCATATAAGCATAATATGGTTAATAACATGAGTTAGATTGATAATAGTGAGTGTAATAAGTATAGCAATTGTCGTTCTGTCGATCATATAAGCATAATATGGCTAATAATATGGGTTAGATTGATAATAATAAGAGTAACAAGTATAGTAATTGTCGTTCTATCGATCACATAAGCATAATATGGCTAATAATATGAGTTAGATTGATAATAATAAGAGTAGTGGGTATAGTAATTGTCGTTCTATCGATCATATAAGCATAATATAGCTAATAATATGAGTTAGATTGATAATAATAAGACTAATAAGTATAGTAATTGTCGTTCTATCGATCATGTAAGCATAATATGGCTTATAATATGAGTTACGTTGGCAATAATAAGAGTAATAAGTATAGTAGTTGTCGTTCTATTGATCACATAAGCATAATATTGCTAATCATATGAGTTAGATTGATAATAACAAGAGTAGTGGGTATAGTAATTGTCGTTCTATCGATCATTTAAGCATAATATGGCTAATAATATGAGTTAGATTGATAATAATAAGAGTAATGAGTATAGCAATTGCAGTTCTATCGATCAGTTAAGCATAATATGGCTAATAATATGAGTTAGGTTGTTAAAAATAAGAATAATAAGTATAGTAATAGTAGTTCTATCGATCATATAAGCATAATATGGCTAATAATATGAGTTACGTTGACAATGATAAGAGTAATAAGTATAGTAATAGTCGTTCTATCGATCATATAAGCATAATATGGTTAATAATATGAGTTAGATTGATAATAGTGAGTGTAATAAGTATAGCAATTGTCGTTCTGTCGATCATATAAGCATAATATGGCTAATAATATGGGTTAGATTGATAATAATAAGAGTAATAAGTATAGTAATTGTCGTTCTATCGATCACATAAGCATAATATGGCTAATAATATGAGTTAGATTGATAATAATAAGAGTAGTGGGTATAGTAATTGTCGTTCTATCGATCATATAAGCATGATATGGCTAATAATATGAGTTACGTTGACAATGATAAGAGTAATAAGTATAGTAATTGTCGTTCTATCGATCATATAAGCATAATATGGTTAATAATATGAGTTAGATTGATAATAGTGAGTGTAATAAGTATAGTAACTGTCGTTCTGTCGATCATATCTGCATAATATGGTTAATAATATGAGTTAGATTGATAATAGTGAGTGTAATAAGTATAGTAATTATGGTTCTATTGCTCATATAAGCATAATATGGTTAATAATATGAGGTAGATTGACAATAATAAGAGTAATAAGTATAGTAATTGTCGTTCTCTCGATCACATAAGCATAAAATGGCTAATAATGTGAGTTAGATTGATAATAATAAGAGTAAAGAGTATAGTAATTGTAGTTCTATCGATCATATCTGCATAATATGGCTAATAATATGAGTTAGATTGATAATAGTAAGAGTAATAAGTATAGTAATTGTCGTCCTATCGATCATATCTGCATAATATGGTTAATAATATGAGTTAGATTGATAATAGTGAGTGTAATAAGTATAGTAATTTTCGTTCTATCGATCACATAAGCATAATATGGCTAATAATATGAGTTAGATTGATAATAATAAGAGTTGTGGGTATAGTAATTGTCGTTCTATCGATCATATAAGCATAATATGGCTAATAATATGAGTTAGATTGATAATAATAAGACTAAAAAGTATAGTAATTGTCGTTCTATCGATCATATAAGCATAATATGGCTAATAATATGAGTTACGTTGACAATAATAAGAGTAATAAGTATAGTAATTGTCGTTCGATTGATCACATAAGCATAATATGGCTAATCATATGAGTTAGATCGATAATAACAAGAGTAGTGGGTATAGTAATTGTCGTTCTATCGATCATTTAAGCATAATATGGCTAATAGTATGAGTTAGGTTGATAAAAATAAGAATAATAAGTATAGCAATTGTCGTTCTATCGATCATATAAGCATAATATGGCTAAAATTATGAGTTACGTTGACCATAATAAGAGTAATAAGTATAGTAATTGTCGTTCTATCGATCATATAAGCATAATATGGATAATAATATGAGTTAGATTGATAATAGTGAGTGTAATAAGTATAGTAATTGTCGTTCTGTCGATCATATAAGCATAATATGGCTAATAATATGTGTTCACGTTGACCATAATAAGAGTAATAAGTATAGTAATTGTCGTTCTGTCGATCACATAAGAATAATATGGCTAATAATATGAGTTAGATTGATAATAATAAGAGTTGTGGGTATAGTAATTGTCGTTCTATCGATCATATAAGCATAATATGGCTAATAATATGAGTTAGATTGATAATAACAAGACTAATAAGTATAGTAATTGTCGTTCTATCGATCATATAAGCATAATATGGCTAATAATATGAGTTACGTTGACAATAATAAGAGTAATATGTATAGTAATTGTCGTTCTATCGATCATATAAGCATAATATGGTTAATAATATGAGTTAGATTGATAATAGTGAGTGTAATAAGTATAGTAACTGTCGTTCTGTCGATCATATCTGCATAATATGGTTAATAATATGAGTTAGATTGATAATAGTGAGTGTAATAAGTATAGTAATTATGGTTCTATTGCTCATATAAGCATAATATGGTTAATAATATGAGGTAGATTGACAATAATAGGAGTAATAAGTATAGTAATTGTCGTTCTCTCGATCACATAAGCATAAAATGGCTAATAATGTGAGTTAGATTGATAATAATAAGAGTAAAGAGTATAGTAATTGTAGTTCTATCGATCATATCTGCATAATATGGCTAATAATATGAGTTAGATTGATAATAGTAAGAGTAATAAGTATAGTAATTGTCGTCCTATCGATCATATCTGCATAATATGGTTAATAATATGAGTTAGATTGATAATAGTGAGTGTAATAAGTATAGTAATTTTCGTTCTATCGATCACATAAGCATAATATGGCTAATAATATGAGTTAGATTGATAATAATAAGAGTTGTGGGTATAGTAATTGTCGTTCTATCGATCATATAAGCATAATATGGCTAATAATATGAGTTAGATTGATAATAATAAGACTAAAAAGTATAGTAATTGTCGTTCTATCGATCATATAAGCATAATATGGCTAATAATATGAGTTACGTTGACAATAATAAGAGTAATAAGTATAGTAATTGTCGTTCGATTGATCACATAAGCATAATATGGCTAATCATATGAGTTAGATCGATAATAACAAGAGTAGTGGGTATAGTAATTGTCGTTCTATCGATCATTTAAGCATAATATGGCTAATAGTATGAGTTAGGTTGATAAAAATAAGAATAATAAGTATAGCAATTGTCGTTCTATCGATCATATAAGCATAATATGGCTAAAATTATGAGTTACGTTGACCATAATAAGAGTAATAAGTATAGTAATTGTCGTTCTATCGATCATATAAGCATAATATGGATAATAATATGAGTTAGATTGATAATAGTGAGTGTAATAAGTATAGTAATTGTCGTTCTGTCGATCATATAAGCATAATATGGCTAATAATATGAGTCACGTTTACCATAATAAGAGTAATAAGTATAGTAATTGTCGTTCTATCGATCATATAAGCATAATATGGATAATAATATGAGTTAGATTGATAATAGTAAGAGTAATAAGTATAGTAATTGTCGTCCTATCGATCATATCTGCATAATATGGTTAATAATATGAGTTAGATTGATGATAGTGAGTGTAATAAGTATATTAATTGTCGTTCTGTCGATCATATAAGCATAATATGGCTAATAATATGAGTTATATTGATAATAATAAGAGTAATAAGTATAGTAATTGTCGTTCTATCGATCACATAAGCATAATATGGCTAACAATATAAGTTAGATTGATAATAATAAGAGTAATAAGTATAGTAATTATCGTTCTATCGATCACATAAGCATAATATGGCTAATAATATGAGTTAGATTGATAATAGTGAGTGTAATAAGTATAGTAATTATGGTTCTATTGCTCATATAAGCATAATATGGTTAATAATATGAGTTAGATTGATAATAATAAGAGTAATAAGTATAGTAATTGTCGTTCTACCTATCATTTAAGCATAATATGGCTAATAATATGAGTTAGGTTGATAAACATAAGAATAATAAATATAGTAATTGTCGTTCTATCGATCATATAAGCATAATATGGCTAATAATATGAGTTACGTTGACCATAATAAGAGTAATAAGTATAGTAATTGTCGTTCTATCGATCATATAAGCATAATATGGTTAATAATATGAGTTAGATTGATAATAGTGAGTGTAATAAGTATAGTAATTGTCCTTCTGTCGATCATATAAGCATAATATGGCTAATAATATGCGTTAGATTGATAATAATAAGAGTAATAAGTATAGCAATTGTCGTTCTATCGATCATTTAAGCATAATATGGCTAATAATATGAGTCAGGTTGATAAAAATAAGAATAATAAGTATTGTAATTGTCGGTCTATCGATCATATAAGTATAATATGGCTAATAATATGAGTTACGTTGACAATAATAAGAGTAATAAGTATAGTAATTGTCGTTCTATCGATCATATAAGCATAATATGGTAAATAATATGAGTTAGATTGATAATAGTGAGTGTAATAAGTATAGTAATTATGGTTCTATTGCTCATATAAGCATAATATGGTTAATAATATGAGTTAGATTGATAATAGTGAGTGTAATAAGTATAGCAATTGTCGTTCTGTCGATCATATAAGCATAATATGGCTAATAATATGAGTTACGTTGACCATAATAAGAGTAATAAGTATAGTAATTGTCGTTCTATCGATCATATAAGCATAATATGGATAATAATATGAGTTAGATTGATAATAGTGAGTGTAATACGTATAGTAATTGTCGTTCTGTCGATCATATAAGCATAATATGGCTAATAATATGAGTCAGGTTGATAAAACTAAGAATAATAAGTATTGTAATTGTCGTTCTATGGATCATATAAGCATAATATGGCTAATAATATGAGTTACGTTGACCATAATAAGAGTAATAAGTATAGTAATTGTCGTTCTATCGATCATATAAGCATAATATGGATAATAATATGAGTTAGATTGATAATAGTGAGTGTAATAAGTATAGCAATTGTCGTTCTGTCGATCATATAAGCATAATATGGCTAATAATATGGGTTAGATTGATAATAATGAGAGTAATAAGTATAGTAATTGTCGTTCTATCGATCACATAAGCATAATATGGCTAATAATATGAGTTAGATTGATAATAATAAGAGTTGTGGGTATAGTAATTGTCGTTCTATCGATCATATAAGCATAATATGGCTAATAATATTAGTTAGATTGATAATAATAAGAGAAATAAGTATAGTAATTGTCGTTTTATCGATCATATCTGCATAATATGGTTAATAATTTGAGTTTGATTGATAATAGTGAGTGTTATAAGTATAGTAATTGTCGTTCTGTCGATCATATAAGCATAATATGGCTAATAATATGAGTTAGTTTGATAATAATAAGAGTAATAAGTACAGTAATTGCGTTCTATCGATCACATAAGCATAATATGGCTAATAATATGAGTTAGATTGATAATAGTGAGTGAAATAAGTATAGTAATTGTCGTTCTATCGATCATATTAGCATAATATGGTTAATAGTATGAGTTAGATTGATGATAGTGAGTGTAATAAGTATATTAATTGTCGTTCTGTCGATCATATAAGCATAATATGGCTAATAATATGAGTTATATTGATAATAATAAGAGTAATAAGTATAGTAATTGTCGTTCTATCGATCATATAAGCATAATATGGCTAATAATATGAGTTACGTTGACAATAATGAGAGTAATAAGTATAGTAATTGTCGTTCTATTGATCACATAAGCATAATATGGCTAATCATATGAGTTAGAACGATAATAACAAGAGTAGTGGGTATAGTAATTGTCGTTCTATCGATCATTTAAGCATAATATGGCTAATAATATGAGTTAGGTTAATAAAAATAAGAATAATAAGTATAGTAATTGTCGTTCTATCGATCATATAAGCATAATATGGCTAATAATATGAGTTACGTTGACCATAATAAGAGTAATAAGTATAGTAATTGTCGTTCTATCGATCATATAAGCATAATATGGCTAATAATATTAGTTAGATAGATAATAATAAGAGAAATATGTATAGTAATTGTCGTTCTACCGATCATATAAGCATAATATGGTTAATAATATGAGTTAGATTGATAATAGTGAGTGTAATATGTATAGTAATTGTCGTTCTGACGATCATATAAGCATAAAATGGCTAATAATATGAGTTAGATTGATAATAATAAGAGTAATAAGTATAGTAATTGTAGTTCTATCGATCATTTAAGCATAATATGGCTAATAATATGAGTTAGGTTGTTAAAAATGAGAATAATAAGTATAGTAATAGTCGTTCTATCGATCATACCTGCATAATATGGTTAATAATTTGAGTTTGATTGATAATAGTGAGTGTAATAAGTATAGTAACTGTCGTTCTGTCGATCATATAAGCATAATATGGCTAATAATATGAGTTAGTTTGATAATAATAAGAGTTGTGGGTATAGTAATTGTCGTTCTATCGATCATATAAGCATGATATGGCTAATAATATGAGTTACGTTGACAATGATAAGAGTAATAAGTATAGTAATAGTCGTTCTATCGATCATATAAGCATAATATGGTTAATAACATGAGTTAGATTGATAATAGTGAGTGTAATAAGTATAGCAATTGTCGTTCTGTCGATCATATAAGCATAATATGGCTAATAATATGGGTTAGATTGATAATAATAAGAGTAACAAGTATAGTAATTGTCGTTCTATCGATCACATAAGCATAATATGGCTAATAATATGAGTTAGATTGATAATAATAAGAGTAGTGGGTATAGTAATTGTCGTTCTATCGATCATATAAGCATAATATAGCTAATAATATGAGTTAGATTGATAATAATAAGACTAATAAGTATAGTAATTGTCGTTCTA
>NW_027474845.1:0-25769 GCF_050947335.1 Megachile rotundata | reverse complement strand
AACACCACAACGAACAATTTTGCTCGTTTTGAACGAATTATGCTCATTTTCGCACGATTCACCCTCTAATTCGCACATATCCGCTGTAATTCGACTCTGTACTATCTAGTTATGTTAAGTTATCCTATCTGAGCACAATTCAACACCACAACGAACAATTTTGCTCGTTTTGAACGAATTATGCTCATTTTCGCACGATTTAGCCTCTAATTCGCACATATCCGCTGTAATTCGACTCTGTACTATCTAGACATGCTAGGTTATCGTAACTGAGCACAATTCAACACCACAATGAACAATTTTGCTCGTTTTGCCCGAATTTTGCTCGTGTTGCACGAATTATGCTCATTTTCGCACGATTCAGCCTCTAATTCGCACATATCCGCTGTAATTCGACTCTGTACTATCTAGTTATGTTAAGTTATCCTATCTGAGCATAATTCGACACCACAATGAACAATTTTGCTCGTTTTGCACGAATTATGCTCATTTTCGCACGATTCAGCCTCTAATTCGCACATATCCGCTGTAATTCGACTCTGTACTATGTAGTTATGTTAAGTTATCCTATCTGAGCACAATTCAACACCACAATGAACAATTTTGCTCGTTTTGCACGAATTTTGCTCGTTTTGAACGAATTTTGCTCATTTTCGAACGATTCAGCCTCTAAATCGCACATATTCGCTGTAATTCGACTCTGTACTATCTAGTCATGTTAAGCTATCGTAACTGAGCACAATTCAACACCACAATGAACAATTTTGATCGTTTTGAACGAATTATGCTCATTTTCGCACGATTCAGCCTCTAATTCGCGCATATCCGCTGTAATTCGACTCTGTACTATCTAGTTATGTTAAGATATCCTATCTGAGCACAATTCAACACCACAATGAACAATTTTGCTCGTTTTGAACGAATTATGCTCATTTTCGCACGATTCAGCCTCTAGTTCGCACATATCCGCTGTAATTCGGCTCTGTACTATCTAGTTATGTTGAGTTATCCTATCTGAGCACAATTCAACACCACAACGAACAATTTTGCTCGTTTTGAACGAATTATGCTCATTTTCGCACGATTCAGCCTCTAATTCGCACATATCCGCTGTAATTCGACTCTGTACTATCTAGTCATGTTAAGTTATCGTAACTGAGCACAATTCGACACCACAATGAACAATTTTGCTCGTTTTGCACGAATTTTGCTCGTTTTGAACGAATTTTGCTCATTTTCGAACGATTCAGCCTCTAATTCGCACATATCCGCTGTGATTCGACTCTGTACTATCTAGTTATGTTAAGTTATCCTATCTGAGCACAATTCAACACCACAATGAACAATTTTGCTCGTAATGAACGTATTTTGCTAATTTTCGCACGATTCAGCCTCTAATTCGCACATATCCGCTGTAATTCGACTCTGTACTATCTAGTTATGTTAAGTCATCGTAACTGAGCACAATGCAGCAACACAATGAACAACTTTGCTCGTTTTGAACGAATTATGCTCATTTTCGCACGATTCAGCCTCTAATTCGCACATATCCGCTGTAATTCGACTCTGTGCTATCTAGTCATGTTAAGTTATCGTAACTGAGCACAATTCAACACCACAATGAACAATTTTGATCGTTTTGAACGAATTATGCTCATTTTCGCACGATTCAGCCTCTAATTCGCACATATCCGCTGTAATTGGACTCTGTACTATCTAGTTATGTTAAGTTATCCTATCTGAGCACAATTCAACACCACAACGAACAATTTTGCTCGTTTTGAACGAATTATGCTCATTTTCGCACGATTCAGCCTCTAATTCGCACATATCCGCTGTAATTCGACTCTGTACTATCTAGTTATGTTAAGTTATCCTATCTGAGCACAATTCGACACCACAATGAACAATTTTGATCGTTTTGAACGAATTATGCTCATTTTCGCACGATTCAGCCTCTAATTCGCACATATCCGCTGTAATTCGACTCTGTACTATCTAGTTATGTTAAGTTATCCTGTCTGAGCACAATTCAACACCACAATGAACAATTTTGCTCGTTTTGAACGAATTATGCTCATTTTCGCACGATTCAGCCTCTAGTTCGCACATATCCGCTGTAATTCGACTCTGTACTATCTAGTTATGTTAAGTTATCCTATCTGAGCACAATTCAACACCACAACGAACAATTTTGCTCGTTTTGCACGAATTAGGATCATTTTCGCACGATTCAGCCTCTAATTCGCGCATATCCGCTGTAATTCGACTCTGTACTATCTAGTTATGTTAAGATATCCTATCTGAGCACAATTCAACACCACAATGAACAATTTTGCTCGTTTTCCACGAATTATGCTCATTTTCGCACGATTCAGCCTCTAATTCGCACATATCCGCTGTAAATCGACTCTGCACTATCTAGTCATGTTAAGTTATCCTATCTGAGCACAATTCAACACCACAATGTACAATTTTGCCCGTTTTGAACGAATTTTGCTCATTTTCGCACGATTCAGCCTCTAATTCGCACATATCCGCTGTAATTCGACTCTGTACTATCTAGTTATGTTAAGTTATCCTATCTGAGCACAATTCAACACCACAACGAACAATTTTGTTCGTTTTGCACGAATTATGCTCATTTTCGCACGATTCAGCCTCTAATTCGCACATATCCGTTGTAATTCGACTCTGTACTATCTAGTTATGTTAGGTTATCCTATCTGAGCACAATTCAACACCACAATGAACAATTTTGCCCGTTTTGAACGAATTTTGCTCATTTTCGAACGATTCAGCCTCTAATTCGCACATATCCGCTGTAATTCGACTCTGTACTATCTAGTTATGTTAAGTCATCGTAACTGAGTACAATTCAGCACCACAATGAACAACTTTGCTCGTTTTGAACGAATTATGCACATTTTCGCACGATTCAGCCACTAATTCGCACATATCCGCTGTAATTCGGCTCTGTGCTATCTAGTTATGTTAAGTTATCCTATCTGAGCACAATTCAACACCACAACGAACAATTTTGCTCGTTTTGCACAAATTATGCTCATTTTCGCACGATTCAGCCTCTAATTCGCACATATCCGCTGTAATTCGACTTTGTACTATCTAGTCATGTTAAGTTATCGTAACTGAGCACAATTGAACACCACAATGAACAATTTTGAACGTTTTGAACGAATTATGCACGTTTTCGCACGATTCAGCCACTAATTCGCACATATCCGCTGTAATTCGACTCTGTACTATCTAGTCATGTTAAGTTATCCTATCTGAGCACAATTCTACACCACAATGAACAATTTTGCTCGTTTTGCACGAATCTTGCTCGTTTTGAACGAATTCTGCTCATTTTCGAACGATTCAGCCTCTAATTCGCACATATCCGCTGTGATTCGACTCTGTACTATCTAGTTATGTTAAGTTATCCTATCTGAGCACAATTCAACACCACAATGAACAATTTTGCTCGTAATGAACGTATTTTGCTGATTTTCGCACGATTCAGCCTCTAATTCGCACATATCCGCTGTGATTCGACTCTGTCCCATCTAGTCATGTTAAGTTATCGTAACTGAGCACAATTCGACACCACAATGAACAATTTTGCTCGTTTTGCACGAATTTTGCTCGTTTTGAACGAATTTTGCTCATTTTCGAACGATTCAGCCTCTAATTCGCACATATCCGCTGTGATTCGACTCTGTACTATCTAGTTATGTTAAGTTATCCTATCTGAGCACAATTCAACACCACAATGAACAATTTTGCTCGTAATGAACGTATTTTGCTGATTTTCGCACGATTCAGCCTCTAATTCGCACATATCCGCCGTAATTCGACTCTGTACTATCTAGTTATGTTAAGTTATCCTATCTGAGCACAATTCAACACCACAATGAACAATTTTGCTCGTTTTCCACGAATTATGCTCATTTTCGCACGATTCAGCCTCTAATTCGCACATATCCGCTGTAAATCGACTCTGTACTATCTAGTCATGTTAAGTTATCCTATCTGAGCACAATTCAACACCACAATGAACAATTTTGCCCGTTTTGAACGAATTTTGCTCATTTTCGAACGATTCAGCCTCTAATTCGCACATATCCGCTGTAATTCGACTCTGTACTATCCAGTTATGTTAAGTCATCGTAACTGAGCACAATTCAGCACCACAATGAACAACTTTGCTCGTTTTGAACGAATTATGCTCATTTTCGCACGATTCAGCCTCAAATTCGCACATATCCGCTGTAATTCGACTCTGCACTATCTAGTTATGTTAAGTTATCCTATCTGAGCACAATTCAACACCACAATGAACAATTTTGGTCGTTTTCCACGAATTATGCTCATTTTCGCACGATTCAGCCTCTAATTCGCACATATCCGCTGTAAATCGACTCTGTACTATCTAGTCATGTTAAGTTATCCTATCTGAGCACAATTCAACACCACAATGTACAATTTTGCTCGTTTTGAACGAATTATGCTCATTTTCGCACGATTCAGCCTCTAATTCGCACATATCCGCTGTAATTCGTCTTTGTACTATCTAGTCATGTTAAGTTATCGTAACTGAGCACAATTCAGCACCACAATGAACAACTTTGCTCGTTTTGAACGAATTATGCTCATTTTCGCACGATTCAGCCTCTAATTCGCACATATCCGCTGTAATTCGACTCTGCACTATCTAGTTATGTTAAGTTATCCTATCTGAGCACAATTCAACACCACAACGAACAATTTTGCTCGTTTTGCACAAATTATGCTCATTTTCGCACGATTCAGCCTCTAATTCGCACATATCCGCTGTAATTCGACTCTGTACTATCTAGTCATGTTAAGTTATCCTATCTGAGCACAATTCTACACCACAATGAACAATTTTGCTCGTTTTGCACGAATTTTGCTCGGTTTGAACGAATTCTGCTCATTTTCGAACGATTCAGCCTCTAATTCGCACATATCCGCTGTGATTCGACTCTGCACTATCTAGTTATGTTAAGTTATCCTATCTGAGCACAATTCAACACCACAATGAACAATTTTGCTCGTAATGAACGTATTTTGCTGATTTTCGCACGATTCAGCCTCTAATTCGCACATATCCGCTGTGATTCGACTCTGTACTATCTAGTTATGTTAAGTTATCCTATCTGAGCACAATTCGACACCACAATGAACAATTTTGCTCGTTTTGCACGAATTTTGCTCGTTTTGAACGAATTATGCTCATTTTCGCACGATTCAGCCTCTAATTCGCACATATCCGCTGTAATTCGACTCTGTACTATCTAGTTATGTTAAGTTATCCTATCTGAGCACAATTCAACACCACAATGAACAATTTTGCTCGTTTTGCACGAATTTTGCTCGTTTTGAACGAATTATGCTCATTTTCGCACGATTCAGCCTCTAATTCGCACATATCCGCTGTAATTCGACTTTGTACTATCTAGTCATGTTAAGTTATCGTAACTGAGCACAATTCAACACCACAATGAACAATTTTGATCGTTTTGAACGAATTATGCTCATTTTCGCACGATTCAGCCTCTAATTCGCACATATCCGCTGTAATTCAACTCTGTACTATCTAGTTATGTTAAGTTATCCTATCTGAGCACAATTCAACACCACAACGAACAATTTTGTTCGTTTTGCACGAATTATGCTCATTTTCGCACGATTCAGCCTCTAATTCGCACATATCCGTTGTAATTCGACTCTGTACTATCTAGTTATGTTAGGTTATCCTATCTGAGCACAATTCAACACCACAATGAACAATTTTGCCCGTTTTGAAGGAATTTTGCTCATTTTCGAACGATTCAGCCTCTAATTCGCACATATCCGCTGTAATTCGACTCTGTACTATCTAGTCATGTTAAGTTATCGTAACTGAGCACAATTCGACACCACAATGAACAATTTTGCTCGTTTTGCACGAATTTTGCTCGTTTTGAACGAATTTTGCTCATTTTCGAACGATTCAGCCTCTAATTCGCACATATCCGCTGTGATTCGACTCTGTACTATCTAGTTATGTTAAGTTATCCTATCTGAGCACAATTCAACACCACAATGAACAATTTTGCTCGTAATGAACGTATTTTGCTAATTTTCGCACGATTCAGCCTCTAATTCGCACATATCCGCTGTAATTCGACTCTGTACTATCTAGTTATGTTAAGTCATCGTAACTGAGCACAATGCAGCAACACAATGAACAACTTTGCTCGTTTTGAACGAATTATGCTCATTTTCGCACGATTCAGCCTCTAATTCGCACATATCCGCTGTAATTCGACTCTGTGCTATCTAGTCATGTTAAGTTATCGTAACTGAGCACAATTCAACACCACAATGAACAATTTTGATCGTTTTGAACGAATTATGCTCATTTTCGCACGATTCAGCCTCTAATTCGCACATATCCGCTGTAATTCGACTCTGTACTATCTAGTTATGTTAAGTTATCCTATCTGAGCACAATTCAACACCACAACGAACAATTTTGCTCCTTTTGCACGAATTATGCTCATTTTCGCACGATTCAGCCTCTAATTCGCACATATCCGCTGTAATTCGACTCTGTACTATCTAGTCATGTTAAGTTATCGTAACTGAGCACAATTCAACACCACAATGAACAATTTTGATCGTTTTGAACGAATTATGCTCATTTTCGCACGATTCAGCCTCTAATTCGCACATATCCGCTGTAATTCGACTCTGTACTATCTAGACATGCTAGGTTATCGTAACTGAGCACAATTCAACACCACAATGAACAATTTTGCTCGTTTTGAACGAATTATGCTCATTTTCGCACGATTCAGCCTCTAATTCGCACATATTCGCTGTAATTCGACTCTGTACTATCTAGTTATGTTAAGTTATCCTATCTGAGCACAATTCAACACCACAATGAACAATTTTGCTCGTTTTCCACGAATTATGCTCATTTTCGCACGATTCAGCCTCTAATTCGCACATATCCGCTGTGATTCGACTCTGTGCTATCTAGTTATGTTAAGTTATCCTATCTGAGCACAATTCAACACCACAACGAACAATTTTGCTCGTTTTGAACGAATTATGCTCATTTTCGCACGATTCACCCTCTAATTCGCACATATCCGCTGTAATTCGACTCTGTACTATCTAGTTATGTTAAGTTATCCTATCTGAGCACAATTCAACACCACAACGAACAATTTTGCTCGTTTTGAACGAATTATGCTCATTTTCGCACGATTTAGCCTCTAATTCGCACATATCCGCTGTAATTCGACTCTGTACTATCTAGACATGCTAGGTTATCGTAACTGAGCACAATTCAACACCACAATGAACAATTTTGCTCGTTTTGCCCGAATTTTGCTCGTGTTGCACGAATTATGCTCATTTTCGCACGATTCAGCCTCTAATTCGCACATATCCGCTGTAATTCGACTCTGTACTATCTAGTTATGTTAAGTTATCCTATCTGAGCATAATTCGACACCACAATGAACAATTTTGCTCGTTTTGCACGAATTATGCTCATTTTCGCACGATTCAGCCTCTAATTCGCACATATCCGCTGTAATTCGACTCTGTACTATGTAGTTATGTTAAGTTATCCTATCTGAGCACAATTCAACACCACAATGAACAATTTTGCTCGTTTTGCACGAATTTTGCTCGTTTTGAACGAATTTTGCTCATTTTCGAACGATTCAGCCTCTAAATCGCACATATTCGCTGTAATTCGACTCTGTACTATCTAGTCATGTTAAGCTATCGTAACTGAGCACAATTCAACACCACAATGAACAATTTTGATCGTTTTGAACGAATTATGCTCATTTTCGCACGATTCAGCCTCTAATTCGCGCATATCCGCTGTAATTCGACTCTGTACTATCTAGTTATGTTAAGATATCCTATCTGAGCACAATTCAACACCACAATGAACAATTTTGCTCGTTTTGAACGAATTATGCTCATTTTCGCACGATTCAGCCTCTAGTTCGCACATATCCGCTGTAATTCGGCTCTGTACTATCTAGTTATGTTGAGTTATCCTATCTGAGCACAATTCAACACCACAACGAACAATTTTGCTCGTTTTGAACGAATTATGCTCATTTTCGCACGATTCAGCCTCTAATTCGCACATATCCGCTGTAATTCGACTCTGTACTATCTAGTCATGTTAAGTTATCGTAACTGAGCACAATTCGACACCACAATGAACAATTTTGCTCGTTTTGCACGAATTTTGCTCGTTTTGAACGAATTTTGCTCATTTTCGAACGATTCAGCCTCTAATTCGCACATATCCGCTGTGATTCGACTCTGTACTATCTAGTTATGTTAAGTTATCCTATCTGAGCACAATTCAACACCACAATGAACAATTTTGCTCGTAATGAACGTATTTTGCTAATTTTCGCACGATTCAGCCTCTAATTCGCACATATCCGCTGTAATTCGACTCTGTACTATCTAGTTATGTTAAGTCATCGTAACTGAGCACAATGCAGCAACACAATGAACAACTTTGCTCGTTTTGAACGAATTATGCTCATTTTCGCACGATTCAGCCTCTAATTCGCACATATCCGCTGTAATTCGACTCTGTGCTATCTAGTCATGTTAAGTTATCGTAACTGAGCACAATTCAACACCACAATGAACAATTTTGATCGTTTTGAACGAATTATGCTCATTTTCGCACGATTCAGCCTCTAATTCGCACATATCCGCTGTAATTGGACTCTGTACTATCTAGTTATGTTAAGTTATCCTATCTGAGCACAATTCAACACCACAACGAACAATTTTGCTCGTTTTGAACGAATTATGCTCATTTTCGCACGATTCAGCCTCTAATTCGCACATATCCGCTGTAATTCGACTCTGTACTATCTAGTTATGTTAAGTTATCCTATCTGAGCACAATTCGACACCACAATGAACAATTTTGATCGTTTTGAACGAATTATGCTCATTTTCGCACGATTCAGCCTCTAATTCGCACATATCCGCTGTAATTCGACTCTGTACTATCTAGTTATGTTAAGTTATCCTGTCTGAGCACAATTCAACACCACAATGAACAATTTTGCTCGTTTTGAACGAATTATGCTCATTTTCGCACGATTCAGCCTCTAGTTCGCACATATCCGCTGTAATTCGACTCTGTACTATCTAGTTATGTTAAGTTATCCTATCTGAGCACAATTCAACACCACAACGAACAATTTTGCTCGTTTTGCACGAATTAGGATCATTTTCGCACGATTCAGCCTCTAATTCGCGCATATCCGCTGTAATTCGACTCTGTACTATCTAGTTATGTTAAGATATCCTATCTGAGCACAATTCAACACCACAATGAACAATTTTGCTCGTTTTCCACGAATTATGCTCATTTTCGCACGATTCAGCCTCTAATTCGCACATATCCGCTGTAAATCGACTCTGCACTATCTAGTCATGTTAAGTTATCCTATCTGAGCACAATTCAACACCACAATGTACAATTTTGCCCGTTTTGAACGAATTTTGCTCATTTTCGCACGATTCAGCCTCTAATTCGCACATATCCGCTGTAATTCGACTCTGTACTATCTAGTTATGTTAAGTTATCCTATCTGAGCACAATTCAACACCACAACGAACAATTTTGTTCGTTTTGCACGAATTATGCTCATTTTCGCACGATTCAGCCTCTAATTCGCACATATCCGTTGTAATTCGACTCTGTACTATCTAGTTATGTTAGGTTATCCTATCTGAGCACAATTCAACACCACAATGAACAATTTTGCCCGTTTTGAACGAATTTTGCTCATTTTCGAACGATTCAGCCTCTAATTCGCACATATCCGCTGTAATTCGACTCTGTACTATCTAGTTATGTTAAGTCATCGTAACTGAGTACAATTCAGCACCACAATGAACAACTTTGCTCGTTTTGAACGAATTATGCACATTTTCGCACGATTCAGCCACTAATTCGCACATATCCGCTGTAATTCGACTCTGTGCTATCTAGTTATGTTAAGTTATCCTATCTGAGCACAATTCAACACCACAACGAACAATTTTGCTCGTTTTGCACAAATTATGCTCATTTTCGCACGATTCAGCCTCTAATTCGCACATATCCGCTGTAATTCGACTCTGTACTATCTAGTCATGTTAAGTTATCGTAACTGAGCACAATTGAACACCACAATGAACAATTTTGAACGTTTTGAACGAATTATGCACGTTTTCGCACGATTCAGCCACTAATTCGCACATATCCGCTGTAATTCGACTCTGTACTATCTAGTCATGTTAAGTTATCCTATCTGAGCACAATTCTACACCACAATGAACAATTTTGCTCGTTTTGCACGAATCTTGCTCGTTTTGAACGAATTCTGCTCATTTTCGAACGATTCAGCCTCTAATTCGCACATATCCGCTGTGATTCGACTCTGTACTATCTAGTTATGTTAAGTTATCCTATCTGAGCACAATTCAACACCACAATGAACAATTTTGCTCGTAATGAACGTATTTTGCTGATTTTCGCACGATTCAGCCTCTAATTCGCACATATCCGCTGTGATTCGACTCTGTCCCATCTAGTCATGTTAAGTTATCGTAACTGAGCACAATTCGACACCACAATGAACAATTTTGCTCGTTTTGCACGAATTTTGCTCGTTTTGAACGAATTTTGCTCATTTTCGAACGATTCAGCCTCTAATTCGCACATATCCGCTGTGATTCGACTCTGTACTATCTAGTTATGTTAAGTTATCCTATCTGAGCACAATTCAACACCACAATGAACAATTTTGCTCGTAATGAACGTATTTTGCTGATTTTCGCACGATTCAGCCTCTAATTCGCACATATCCGCCGTAATTCGACTCTGTACTATCTAGTTATGTTAAGTTATCCTATCTGAGCACAATTCAACACCACAATGAACAATTTTGCTCGTTTTGCACGAATTTTGCTCGTTTTGAACGAATTATGCTCGTTTTGAACGAATTATGCTCATTTTCGCACGATTCAGCCTCTAATTCGCACATATCCGCTGTAATTCGACTCTGTACTATCTAGTTATGTTAAGTTATCCTATCTGAGCACAATTCGACACCACAATGAACAATTTTGCTCGTTTTGCACGAATTTTGCTCGTTTTGAACGAATTATGCTCATTTTCGCACGATTCAGCCTCTAATTCGCACATATCCGCTGTAATTCGACTCTGTACTATCTAGTTATGTTAAGTTATCCTATCTGAGCACAATTCAACACCACAATGAACAATTTTGCTCGTTTTGCACGAATTTTGCTCGTTTTGAACGAATTATGCTCATTTTCGCACGATTCAGCCTCTAATTCGCACATATCCGCTGTAATTCGACTTTGTACTATCTAGTCATGTTAAGTTATCGTAACTGAGCACAATTCAACACCACAATGAACAATTTTGATCGTTTTGAACGAATTATGCTCATTTTCGCACGATTCAGCCTCTAATTCGCACATATCCGCTGTAATTCAACTCTGTACTATCTAGTTATGTTAAGTTATCCTATCTGAGCACAATTCAACACCACAACGAACAATTTTGTTCGTTTTGCACGAATTATGCTCATTTTCGCACGATTCAGCCTCTAATTCGCACATATCCGTTGTAATTCGACTCTGTACTATCTAGTTATGTTAGGTTATCCTATCTGAGCACAATTCAACACCACAATGAACAATTTTGCCCGTTTTGAAGGAATTTTGCTCATTTTCGAACGATTCAGCCTCTAATTCGCACATATCCGCTGTAATTCGACTCTGTACTATCTAGTTATGTTAAGTCATCGTAACTGAGCACAATTCAGCACCACAATGAACAACTTTGCTCATTTTGAACGAATTATGCTCATTTTCGCACGATTCAGCCTCTAATTCGCACATATCCGCTGTAATTCGACTCTGCACTATCTAGTTATGTTGAGTTATCCTATCTGAGCACAATTCAACACCACAATGAACAATTTTGCTCGTTTTCCACGAATTATGCTCATTTTCGCACGATTCAGCCTCTAATTCGCACATATCCGTTGTAATTCGACTCTGTACTATCTAGTTATGTTAGGTTATCCTATCTGAGCACAATTCAACACCACAATGAACAATTTTGCCCGTTTTGAAGGAATTTTGCTCATTTTCGAACGATTCAGCCTCTAATTCGCACATATCCGCTGTAATTCGACTCTGTACTATCTAGTTATGTTAAGTCATCGTAACTGAGCACAATTCAGCACCACAATGAACAACTTTGCTCATTTTGAACGAATTATGCTCATTTTCGCACGATTCAGCCTCTAATTCGCACATATCCGCTGTAATTCGACTCTGCACTATCTAGTTATGTTGAGTTATCCTATCTGAGCACAATTCAACACCACAATGAACAATTTTGCTCGTTTTCCACGAATTATGCTCATTTTCGCACGATTCAGCCTCTAATTCGCACATATCCGCTGTAAATCGACTCTGTACTATCTAGTCATGTTAAGTTATCCTATCTGAGCACAATTCAACACCACAATGAACAATTTTGCCCGTTTTGAACGAATTTTGCTCATTTTCGAACGATTCAGCCTCTAATTCGCACATATCCGCTGTAATTCGACTCTGTACTATCCAGTTATGTTAAGTCATCGTAACTGAGCACAATTCAGCACCACAATGAACAACTTTGCTCGTTTTGAACGAATTATGCTCATTTTCGCACGATTCAGCCTCTAATTCGCACATATCCGCTGTAATTCGACTCTGCACTATCTAGTTATGTTAAGTTATCCTATCTGAGCACAATTCAACACCACAATGAACAATTTTGGTCGTTTTCCACGAATTATGCTCATTTTCGCACGATTCAGCCTCTAATTCGCACATATCCGCTGTAAATCGACTCTGTACTATCTAGTCATGTTAAGTTATCCTATCTGAGCACAATTCAACACCACAATGTACAATTTTGCTCGTTTTGAACGAATTATGCTCATTTTCGCACGATTCAGCCTCTAATTCGCACATATCCGCTGTAATTCGTCTTTGTACTATCTAGTCATGTTAAGTTATCGTAACTGAGCACAATTCAGCACCACAATGAACAACTTTGCTCGTTTTGAACGAATTATGCTCATTTTCGCACGATTCAGCCTCTAATTCGCACATATCCGCTGTAATTCGACTCTGCACTATCTAGTTATGTTAAGTTATCCTATCTGAGCACAATTCAACACCACAATGAACAATTTTG
This sequence comes from Megachile rotundata, assembly GCF_050947335.1. NCBI lineage: Eukaryota > Metazoa > Arthropoda > Insecta > Hymenoptera > Megachilidae > Megachile > Megachile rotundata. The sequence goes on along the minus strand of NW_027474845.1, from coordinate 12,415 downwards.
CTCGTTTTCCACGAATTATGCTCATTTTCGCACGATTCAGCCTCTAATTCGCACATATCCGCTGTAAATCGACTCTGCACTATCTAGTCATGTTAAGTTATCCTATCTGAGCACAATTCAACACCACAATGTACAATTTTGCCCGTTTTGAACGAATTTTGCTCATTTTCGCACGATTCAGCCTCTAATTCGCACATATCCGCTGTAATTCGACTCTGTACTATCTAGTTATGTTAAGTCATCGTAACTGAGCACAATTCAGCACCACAATGAACAACTTTGCTCGTTTTGAACGAATTATGCACATTTTCGCACGATTCAGCCACTAATTCGCACATATCCGCTGTAATTCGACTCTGTGCTATCTAGTTATGTTAAGTTATCCTATCTGAGCACAATTCAACACCACAACGAACAATTTTGCTCGTTTTGCACAAATTATGCTCATTTTCGCACGATTCAGCCTCTAATTCGCACATATCCGCTGTAATTCGACTCTGTACTATCTAGTCATGTTAAGTTATCCTATCTGAGCACAATTCTACACCACAATGAACAATTTTGCTCGTTTTGCACGAATTTTGCTCGGTTTGAACGAATTCTGCTCATTTTCGAACGATTCAGCCTCTAATTCGCACATATCCGCTGTGATTCGACTCTGCACTATCTAGTTATGTTAAGTTATCCTATCTGAGCACAATTCAACACCACAATGAACAATTTTGCTCGTAATGAACGTATTTTGCTGATTTTCGCACGATTCAGCCTCTAATTCGCACATATCCGCTGTGATTCGACTCTGTCCCATCTAGTCATGTTAAGTTATCGTAACTGAGCACAATTCGACACCACAATGAACAATTTTGCTCGTTTTGCACGAATTTTGCTCGTTTTGAACGAATTTTGCTCATTTTCGAACGATTCAGCCTCTAATTCGCACATATCCGCTGTGATTCGACTCTGTACTATCTAGTTATGTTAAGTTATCCTATCTGAGCACAATTCAACACCACAATGAACAATTTTGCTCGTTTTGCACGAATTTTGCTCGTTTTGAACGAGTTATTCTCGTTTTGAACGAATTATGCTCATTTTCGCACGATTCAGCCTCTAATTCGCACATATCCGCTGTAATTCGACTCTGTACTATCTAGTTATGTTAAGTTATCCTATCTGAGCACAATTCGACACCACAATGAACAATTTTGCTCGTTTTGCACGAATTTTGCTCGTTTTGAACGAATTATGCTCATTTTCGCACGATTCAGCCTCTAATTCGCACATATCCGCTGTAATTCGACTCTGTACTATCTAGTTATGTTAAGTTATCCTATCTGAGCACAATTCAACACCACAATGAACAATTTTGCTCGTTTTGCACGAATTTTGCTCGTTTTGAACGAATTATGCTCATTTTCGCACGATTCAGCCTCTAATTCGCACATATCCGCTGTAATTCGACTTTGTACTATCTAGTCATGTTAAGTTATCGTAACTGAGCACAATTCAACACCACAATGAACAATTTTGATCGTTTTGAACGAATTATGCTCATTTTCGCACGATTCAGCCTCTAATTCGCACATATCCGCTGTAATTCAACTCTGTACTATCTAGTTATGTTAAGTTATCCTATCTGAGCACAATTCAACACCACAACGAACAATTTTGTTCGTTTTGCACGAATTATGCTCATTTTCGCACGATTCAGCCTCTAATTCGCACATATCCGTTGTAATTCGACTCTGTACTATCTAGTTATGTTAGGTTATCCTATCTGAGCACAATTCAACACCACAATGAACAATTTTGCCCGTTTTGAAGGAATTTTGCTCATTTTCGAACGATTCAGCCTCTAATTCGCACATATCCGCTGTAATTCGACTCTGTACTATCTAGTCATGTTAAGTTATCGTAACTGAGCACAATTCGACACCACAATGAACAATTTTGCTCGTTTTGCACGAATTTTGCTCGTTTTGAACGAATTTTGCTCATTTTCGAACGATTCAGCCTCTAATTCGCACATATCCGCTGTGATTCGACTCTGTACTATCTAGTTATGTTAAGTTATCCTATCTGAGCACAATTCAACACCACAATGAACAATTTTGCTCGTAATGAACGTATTTTGCTAATTTTCGCACGATTCAGCCTCTAATTCGCACATATCCGCTGTAATTCGACTCTGTACTATCTAGTTATGTTAAGTCATCGTAACTGAGCACAATGCAGCAACACAATGAACAACTTTGCTCGTTTTGAACGAATTATGCTCATTTTCGCACGATTCAGCATCTAATTCGCACATATCCGCTGTAATTCGACTCTGTGCTATCTAGTCATGTTAAGTTATCGTAACTGAGCACAATTCAACACCACAATGAACAATTTTGATCGTTTTGAACGAATTATGCTCATTTTCGCACGATTCAGCCTCTAATTCGCACATATCCGCTGTAATTCGACTCTGTACTATCTAGTTATGTTAAGTTATCCTATCTGAGCACAATTCAACACCACAACGAACAATTTTGCTCCTTTTGCACGAATTATGCTCATTTTCGCACGATTCAGCCTCTAATTCGCACATATCCGCTGTAATTCGACTCTGTACTATCTAGTCATGTTAAGTTATCGTAACTGAGCACAATTCAACACCACAATGAACAATTTTGATCGTTTTGAACGAATTATGCTCATTTTCGCACGATTCAGCCTCTAATTCGCACATATCCGCTGTAATTCGACTCTGTACTATCTAGACATGCTAGGTTATCGTAACTGAGCACAATTCAACACCACAATGAACAATTTTGCTCGTTTTGAACGAATTATGCTCATTTTCGCACGATTCAGCCTCTAATTCGCACATATTCGCTGTAATTCGACTCTGTACTATCTAGTTATGTTAAGTTATCCTATCTGAGCACAATTCAACACCACAATGAACAATTTTGCTCGTTTTCCACGAATTATGCTCATTTTCGCACGATTCAGCCTCTAATTCGCACATATCCGCTGTGATTCGACTCTGTGCTATCTAGTTATGTTAAGTTATCCTATCTGAGCACAATTCAACACCACAACGAACAATTTTGCTCGTTTTGAACGAATTATGCTCATTTTCGCACGATTCACCCTCTAATTCGCACATATCCGCTGTAATTCGACTCTGTACTATCTAGTTACGTTAAGTTATCCTATCTGAGCACAATTCAACACCACAACGAACAATTTTGCTCGTTTTGAACGAATTATGCTCATTTTCGCACGATTTAGCCTCTAATTCGCACATATCCGCTGTAATTCGACTCTGTACTATCTAGACATGCTAGGTTATCGTAACTGAGCACAATTCAACACCACAATGAACAATTTTGCTCGTTTTGCCCGAATTTTGCTCGTGTTGCACGAATTATGCTCATTTTCGCACGATTCAGCCTCTAATTCGCACATATCCGCTGTAATTCGACTCTGTACTATCTAGTTATGTTAAGTTATCCTATCTGAGCATAATTCGACACCACAATGAACAATTTTGCTCGTTTTGCACGAATTATGCTCATTTTCGCACGATTCAGCCTCTAATTCGCACATATCCGCTGTAATTCGACTCTGTACTATGTAGTTATGTTAAGTTATCCTATCTGAGCACAATTCAACACCACAATGAACAATTTTGCTCGTTTTGCACGAATTTTGCTCGTTTTGAACGAATTTTGCTCATTTTCGAACGATTCAGCCTCTAAATCGCACATATTCGCTGTAATTCGACTCTGTACTATCTAGTCATGTTAAGCTATCGTAACTGAGCACAATTCAACACCACAATGAACAATTTTGATCGTTTTGAACGAATTATGCTCATTTTCGCACGATTCAGCCTCTAATTCGCGCATATCCGCTGTAATTCGACTCTGTACTATCTAGTTATGTTAAGATATCCTATCTGAGCACAATTCAACACCACAATGAACAATTTTGCTCGTTTTGAACGAATTATGCTCATTTTCGCACGATTCAGCCTCTAGTTCGCACATATCCGCTGTAATTCGGCTCTGTACTATCTAGTTATGTTGAGTTATCCTATCTGAGCACAATTCAACACCACAACGAACAATTTTGCTCGTTTTGAACGAATTATGCTCATTTTCGCACGATTCAGCCTCTAATTCGCACATATCCGCTGTAATTCGACTCTGTACTATCTAGTCATGTTAAGTTATCGTAACTGAGCACAATTCGACACCACAATGAACAATTTTGCTCGTTTTGCACGAATTTTGCTCGTTTTGAACGAATTTTGCTCATTTTCGAACGATTCAGCCTCTAATTCGCACATATCCGCTGTGATTCGACTCTGTACTATCTAGTTATGTTAAGTTATCCTATCTGAGCACAATTCAACACCACAATGAACAATTTTGCTCGTAATGAACGTATTTTGCTAATTTTCGCACGATTCAGCCTCTAATTCGCACATATCCGCTGTAATTCGACTCTGTACTATCTAGTTATGTTAAGTCATCGTAACTGAGCACAATGCAGCAACACAATGAACAACTTTGCTCGTTTTGAACGAATTATGCTCATTTTCGCACGATTCAGCCTCTAATTCGCACATATCCGCTGTAATTCGACTCTGTGCTATCTAGTCATGTTAAGTTATCGTAACTGAGCACAATTCAACACCACAATGAACAATTTTGATCGTTTTGAACGAATTATGCTCATTTTCGCACGATTCAGCCTCTAATTCGCACATATCCGCTGTAATTCGACTCTGTACTATCTAGTTATGTTAAGTTATCCTATCTGAGCACAATTCAACACCACAACGAACAATTTTGCTCCTTTTGCACGAATTATGCTCATTTTCGCACGATTCAGCCTCTAATTCGCACATATCCGCTGTAATTCGACTCTGTACTATCTAGTCATGTTAAGTTATCGTAACTGAGCACAATTCAACACCACAATGAACAATTTTGCTGGTTTTGAACGAATTATGCTCATTTTCGCACGATTCAGCCTCTAATTCGCACATATCCGCTGTAATTCGACTCTGTACTATCTAGTTATGTTAAGTTATCCTATCTGAGCACAATTCAACACCACAATGAACAATTTTGCTCGTTTTGCACGAATTTTGCTCGTTTTGCACGAATTATGCTCTTTTTCGCACGATTCAGCCTCTAATTCGCACATATCCGCTGTAATTCGACTCTGTACTATCTAGTTATGTTAAGTTATCCTATCTGAGCACAATTCAACACCACAACGAACAATTTTGCTCGTTTTGAACGAATTATGCTCATTTTCGCACGATTCAGCCTCTAATTCGCACATATCCGCTGTAATTCGACTCTGTACTATCTAGTCATGTTAAGTTATCGTAACTGAGCACAATTCAACACCACAATGAATAATTTTGATCGTTTTGAACGAATTATGCTCATTTTCGCACGATTCAGCCTCTAATTCGCACATATCCGCTGTAATTCGACTCTGTACTATCTAGACATGCTAGGTTATCGTAACTGAGCACAATTCAACACCACAATGAACAATTTTGCTCGTTTTGAACGAATTATGCTCATTTTCGCACGATTCAGCCTCTAATTCGCACATATTCGCTGTAATTCGACTCTGTACTATCTAGTTATGTTAAGTTATCCTATCTGAGCACAATTCAACACCACAATGAACAATTTTGCTCGTTTTCCACGAATTATGCTCATTTTCGCACGATTCAGCCTCTAATTCGCACATATCCGCTGTGATTCGACTCTGTGCTATCTAGTTATGTTAAGTTATCCTATCTGAGCACAATTCAACACCACAACGAACAATTTTGCTCGTTTTGAACGAATTATGCTCATTTTCGCACGATTCACCCTCTAATTCGCACATATCCGCTGTAATTCGACTCTGTACTATCTAGTTATGTTAAGTTATCCTATCTGAGCACAATTCAACACCACAACGAACAATTTTGCTCGTTTTGAACGAATTATGCTCATTTTCGCACGATTCAGCCTCTAATTCGCACATATCCGCTGTAATTCGACTCTGTACTATCTAGACATGCTAGGTCCTCGTAACTGAGCACAATTCAACACCACAATGAACAATTTTGCTCGTTTTGCCCGAATTTTGCTCGTGTTGCACGAATTATGCTCATTTTCGCACGATTCAGCCTCTAATTCGCACATATCCGCTGTGATTCGACTCTGTACCATCTAGTTATGTTAAGTCATCGTAACTGAGCACAATTCAGCACCACAATGAACAACTCTGCTCGTTTTGAACGAATTATGCTCATTTTCGCACGATTCAGCCTCTAATTCGCACATATCCGCTGTAATTCGACTCTGTACTATCTAGTTATGTTAAGTTATCCTATCTGAGCACAGTTCAACACCACAATGAACAGTTTTGCTCGTTTTGCACGAATTTTGCTCGTTTTGAACGAATTATGCTCATTTTCGCACGATTCAGCCTCTAATTCGCACATATCCGCTGTAATGCGACTCTGTACTATCTAGATATGTTAAGTTATCCTATCTGAGCACAATTCAACACCACAATGATCAATTTTGCTCGTTTTGCACGAATTTTGCTCGTTTTGAACGAATTTTGCTCTTTTTCGCACGATTCAGCCTCTAATTCGCACATATTCGCTGTGATTCGACTCTGTACCATCTAGTTATGTTACGTTACCACAACTGAGCACAATTCGACACCACAATGAACAATTTTGCTCGTAATGAACGTATTTTCCTCATTTTACGCAAGATTCAGCCTCTAATTCGCACATATCCGTTGTGATTCGACTCTGTCCCATCTAGTTATGTTAAGTTATCGTAACTCAGCACAATTCGACACCACAATGGACAATTTTGCTCGTAATGAACGAATTATGCTCATTTTCGCACGATTCAGCCTCTAATTCGCACATATCCGCTGTAATTCGACTCTGTACAATCTAGTTATGTTAAGTTATCCTATCTGAGCACAATTCAACACCACAATGAACAATTTTGCTCGTTTTGCACGAATTTTGCTCGTTTTGAACGAATTTTGCTCATTTTCGAACGATTCAGCCTCTAATTCGCACATATCCGCTGTAATTCGACTCTGTACTATCTAGTTATGTTATGTTATCCTATCTGAGCACAATTCAACACCACAATGAACAATTTTGCTCGTTTTGCACGAATTATGCTTATTTTCGCACGATTCACGCCTCTAATTCGCACATATCCGCTGTGATTCGACTCTGTACCATCTAGTTATGTTAAGTCATCGTAACTGAGCACAATTCAGCACCACAATGAAAAACTTTGCTCGCTTTGCACGAATTATGCTCATTTTCGCACGATTCACCCTCTAATTCGTACATATCCGCTGTGATTCGACTCTGTACCATCTAGTTATGTTAAGTTACCACAACTGAGAACAATTCGACACCTCAATGAACAATTTTTGCTCGTAATGAACGTATTTTGCTGATTTTCGCACGATTCAGACTCTAATTCGCACATATCCGCTGTGATTCGACTCTGTCCCATCTAGTTATGTTAAGTTACCACAACTGAGCACAATTCGCCACCACAATGAACAATTTTGCTCGTAATGAACGTATTTTGCTGATTTTCGCACGATTCAGACTCTAATTCGCACATATCCGCTGTGATTCGACTCTGTCCCATCTAGTTATGTTAAGTTATCGTAACTGAGCACAATTCGACACCACAATGAACAATTTAGCTCGTAATGAACGAATAATGCTCATTTTCGCACGATTCAGCCTCTAATTCGCACATATCCGCTGTGATTCGACTCTGTACCATCTAGTTATGTTAAGTTATCGTAACCGAGCACAATTCGACACCACAACGAACAATTTTGCTCGTAATGAACGAATTATGCTCATTTTCGCACGATTCAGACTCTAATTCGCACATATCCGCTGTAATTCGACTCTGTACTATCTAGTTATGTTAAGTTATCCTATCTGAGCACAATTCAACACCACAATGAACAATTTTGCTCGTTTTGCACAAATTTTGCTCGTTTTGAACGAATTTTGCTCATTTTCGAACGATTCAGCCTCTAATTCGCACATATCCGCTGTAATTCGACCCTGTACTATATAGTTATGTTAAGTTATCCTATCTGAGCACAATTCAACACCACAATGAACAATTTTGCTCGTTTTGCACGAATTATGCTCATTTTCGCACGATTCAGCCTCTAATTCGCACATATCCGCTGTGATTCGACTCTACCCCATCTAGTTATGTTAAGTTATCGTAACTGAGCACAATTCCACACCACAATGAAACAATTTTGCTCGTAATGAACGCATTATAATCATTTTCGCACGATTCAGCCTCTAATTCGCACATATCCGCTGTGATTCGACTCTGTACTATCTAGTTATGTTAAGTTATCCTATCTGAGCACAATTCAACACCACAATGAACAATTTTGCTCGTAATGAACGTATTTTGCTAATTTTCGCACGATTCAGCCTCTAATTCGCACATATCCGCTGTAATTCGACTCTGTACTATCTAGTTATGTTAAGTCATCGTAACTGAGCACAATGCAGCAACACAATGAACAACTTTGCTCGTTTTGAACGAATTATGCTCATTTTCGCACGATTCAGCCTCTAATTCGCACATATCCGCTGTAATTCGACTCTGTGCTATCTAGTCATGTTAAGTTATCGTAACTGAGCACAATTCAACACCACAATGAACAATTTTGATCGTTTTGAACGAATTATGCTCATTTTCGCACGATTCAGCCTCTAATTCGCACATATCCGCTGTAATTCGACTCTGTACTATCTAGTTATGTTAAGTTATCCTATCTGAGCACAATTCAACACCACAACGAACAATTTTGCTCCTTTTGCACGAATTATGCTCATTTTCGCACGATTCAGCCTCTAATTCGCACATATCCGCTGTAATTCGACTCTGTACTATCTAGTCATGTTAAGTTATCGTAACTGAGCACAATTCAACACCACAATGAACAATTTTGCTGGTTTTGAACGAATTATGCTCATTTTCGCACGATTCAGCCTCTAATTCGCACATATCCGCTGTAATTCGACTCTGTACTATCTAGTTATGTTAAGTTATCCTATCTGAGCACAATTCAACACCACAATGAACAATTTTGCTCGTTTTGCACGAATTTTGCTCGTTTTGCACGAATTATGCTCTTTTTCGCACGATTCAGCCTCTAATTCGCACATATCCGCTGTAATTCGACTCTGTACTATCTAGTTATGTTAAGTTATCCTATCTGAGCACAATTCAACACCACAACGAACAATTTTGCTCGTTTTGAACGAATTATGCTCATTTTCGCACGATTCAGCCTCTAATTCGCACATATCCGCTGTAATTCGACTCTGTACTATCTAGTCATGTTAAGTTATCGTAACTGAGCACAATTCAACACCACAATGAATAATTTTGATCGTTTTGAACGAATTATGCTCATTTTCGCACGATTCAGCCTCTAATTCGCACATATCCGCTGTAATTCGACTCTGTACTATCTAGACATGCTAGGTTATCGTAACTGAGCACAATTCAACACCACAATGAACAATTTTGCTCGTTTTGAACGAATTATGCTCATTTTCGCACGATTCAGCCTCTAATTCGCACATATTCGCTGTAATTCGACTCTGTACTATCTAGTTATGTTAAGTTATCCTATCTGAGCACAATTCAACACCACAATGAACAATTTTGCTCGTTTTCCACGAATTATGCTCATTTCGCACGATTCAGCCTCTAATTCGCACATATCCGCTGTGATTCGACTCTGTGCTATCTAGTTATGTTAAGTTATCCTATCTGAGCACAATTCAACACCACAACGAACAATTTTGCTCGTTTTGAACGAATTATGCTCATTTCGCACGATTCACCCTCTAATTCGCACATATCCGCTGTAATTCGACTCTGTACTATCTAGTTAGGTTAAGTTATCCTATCTGAGCACAATTCAACACCACAACGAACAATTTTGCTCGTTTTGAACGAATTATGCTCATTTTCGCACGATTCAGCCTCTAATTCGCACATATCCGCTGTAATTCGACTCTGTACTATCTAGACAGCTAGGTCCTCGTAACTGAGCACAATTCAACACCACAATGAACAATTTTGCTCGTTTTGCCCGAATTTTGCTCGTGTTGCACGAATTATGCTCATTTTCGCACGATTCAGCCTCTAATTCGCACATATCCGCTGTGATTCGACTCTGTACCATCTAGTATGTTAAGTCATCGTAACTGAGCACAATTCAGCACCACAATGAACAACTCTGCTCGTTTTGAACGAATTATGCTCATTTTCGCACGATTCAGCCTCTAATTCGCACATATCCGCTGTAATTCGACTCTGTACTATCTAGTTATGTTAAGTTATCCTATCTGAGCACAGTTCAACACCACAATGAACAGTTTTGCTCGTTTTGCACGAATTTTGCTCGTTTTGAACGAATTATGCTCATTTTCGCACGATTCAGCCTCTAATTCGCACATATCCGCTGTAATGCGACTCTGTACTATCTAGATATGTTAAGTTATCCTATCTGAGCACAATTCAACACCACAATGATCAATTTTGCTCGTTTTGCACGAATTTTGCTCGTTTTGAACGAATTTTGCTCTTTTTCGCACGATTCAGCCTCTAATTCGCACATATTCGCTGTGATTCGACTCTGTACCATCTAGTTATGTTACGTTACCACAACTGAGGCACAATTCGACACCACAATGAACAATTTTGCTCGTAATGAACGTATTTTCCTCATTTTACGCAAGATTCAGCCTCTAATTCGCACATATCCGTTGTGATTCGACTCTGTCCCATCTAGTTATGTTAAGTTATCGTAACTCAGCACAATTCGACACACCACAATGGACAATTTTGCTCGTAATGAACGAATTATGCTCATTTTCGCACGATTCAGCCTCTAATTCGCACATATCCGCTGTAATTCGACTCTGTACAATCTAGTTATGTTAAGTTATCCCTATCTGAGCACAATTCAACACCACAATGAACAATTTTGCTCGTTTTGCACGAATTTTGCTCGTTTTGAACGAATTTTGCTCATTTTCGAACGATTCAGCCTCTAATTCGCACATATCCGCTGTAATTCGACTCTGTACTATCTAGTTATGTTATGTTATCCTATCTGAGCACAATTCAACACCACAATGAACAATTTTGCTCGTTTTGCACGAATTATGCTTATTTTCGCACGATTCAGCCTCTAATTCGCACATATCCGCTGTGATTCGACTCTGTACCATCTAGTTATGTTAAGTCATCGTAACTGAGCACAATTCAGCACCACAATGAAAAACTTTGCTCGCTTTGCACGAATTATGCTCAATTTTCGCACGATTCACCCTCTAATTCGTACATATCCGCTGTGATTCGACTCTGTACCATCTAGTTATGTTAAGTTACCACAACTGAGAACAATTCGACACCTCAATGAACAATTTTGCTCGTAATGAACGTATTTTGCTGATTTTCGCACGATTCAGACTCTAATTCGCACATATCCGCTGTGATTCGACTCTGTCCCATCTAGTTATGTTAAGTTACCACAACTGAGCACAATTCGACACCACAATGAACAATTTTGCTCGTAATGAACGTATTTTGCTGATTTTCGCACGATTCAGACTCTAATTCGCACATATCCGCTGTGAGTTCGACTCTGTCCCATCTAGTTATGTTAAGTTATCGTAACTGAGCACAATTCGACACCACAATGAACAATTTAGCTCGTAATGAACGAATAATGCTCATTTTCGCACGATTCAGCCTCTAATTCGCACATATCCGCTGTGATTCGACTCTGTACCATCTAGTTATGTTAAGTTATCGTAACCGAGCACAATTCGACACCACAACGAACAATTTTGCTCGTAATGAACGAATTATGCTCATTTTCGCACGATTCAGACTCTAATTCGCACATATCCGCTGTAATTCGACTCTGTACTATCTAGTTATGTTAAGTTATCCTATCTGAGCACAATTCAACACCACAATGAACAATTTTGCTCGTTTTGCACAAATTTTGCTCGTTTTGAACGAATTTTGCTCATTTTCGAACGATTCAGCCTCTAATTCGCACATATCCGCTGTAATTCGACCCTGTACTATATAGTTATGTTAAGTTATCCTATCTGAGCACAATTCAACACCACAATGAACAATTTTGCTCGTTTTGCACGAATTATGCTCATTTTCGCACGATTCAGCCTCTAATTCGCACATATCCGCTGTGATTCGACCTCTACCCCCATCTAGTTATGTTAAGTTATCGTAACTGAGCACAATTCCAC
>NW_027474844.1:0-25825 GCF_050947335.1 Megachile rotundata | reverse complement strand
GAACGACAATTACTATACTTATTACTGTTATTATTCTCAATCTAACTCATATTCTTAGCCATATTATGCTTATATGATCGCTAGAACGACAATTTCTATACTTATTACACTCATTACTATTAATCTAACTCATATTATTAGCCATATTATGCTTATATGATCGATAGAACGACAATTAATATACTTATTACTCTTATTATTATCAATCTAAATCATATTATTCGCCATATTATGCTTATATGATCGATAGAACGACAATTACTATACTTATTACTCTTATTATTATCAATCTAATTCATATTATTAGCCATATCATGCTTATATGATCGATAGAACGACAATTACTATACTTATTACTCTTATTATTATCAAGCTAACTCATATTATTATCCATATTATGCGTATATGATCGATAGAACGACAATTACTATACTTATTACTCTTATTATTATCAATCTAATTCATATTATTAGCCATATTATGCTTATATGATCGATAGAACGACAATTACTATACTTATTACTCTTATTATTATCAAGCTAACTCATATTATTATCCATATTATGCTTATATGATCGATAGAACGACCATTACTATACTTATTACTCTTATTATTACCAATCTAAATCATATTATTCGCCATATTATGCTTATATGATCGATAGAACGACAATTACTGTACTTATTACTCTTACTATTATCAATCTAATTCATATTATTAGCCATATTATGCTTATATGATCGATAGAACGACAATTAATATACTTATTACTCTTATTACTATCAATCTAATTCATATTATTAGCCATATTATGCTTATATGATCGATAGAACGACAATTACTACACTTATTACTCTTATTATTATCAAGCTAACTCATATTATTATCCATATTATGCTTATATGATCGATAAAACGGCAATTACTATACGTACTATTCTTATTATTATTAATCTAACTCATATTATTAACCATATTATGCAGATATGATCGATAGAACGACAATTACTATACTTATTACTCTTATTATTATCAATCTAACTCATATTATTAGCCATATTATGCTTATATGATCGATAGAACGACAATTTCTATACTTATTACACTCATTACTATTAATCTAACTCATATTATTGACCATATTGTGCAGATATGATCGATAGAACGACAATTACTATACATATTACTCTTATTATTATTAATCTAAATCATATTATTCGCCATATTATGCTTATATGATCGATAGAACGGCAATTACTATACTTATTACTTTTATTATTATCAATCTAATTCATATTATTAGGCATATTATGCTTATATGATCGATAGAACGACAATTACTATACTTATTACTCTTATTATTATCAAGCTAACTCATATTATTATCCATATTATGCTTATATGATCGATAGAACGACAATTAATATACTTATTACTCTTATTATTATCAATCTAACTCATATTATTAGCCACATTATGCATATATGATCGATAGAACGACAATTACTGTACTTATTACTGTTATTATTCTCAATCTAACTCATATTATTAGCCATATTATGCTTATATGATCGATAGAACGACAATTACTATACTTATTACTCTTATTATTACCAATCTAAATCATATTATTCGCCATATTATGCTTATATGATCGATAGAACGACAATTACTATACTTATTACTCTTATTATTATCAATCTAATTCATATTATTAGCCATATTATGCTTATATGATCGATAGAACGACAATTACTATACTTATTACTCTTATTATTATCAAGCTAACTCATATTATTATCCATATTATGCTTATATGATCGATAGAACGACAATTACTATACGTACTATTCTTATTATTATTAATCTAACTCATATTATTAACCATATTATGCAGATATGATCGATAGAACGACAATTACTATACTTATTACTCTTATTATTATCAATCTAACTCATATTATTAGCCATATTATGCTTATATGATCGATAGAACGACAATTACTATACTTATTACTCTTATTATTATCAATCTAAATCATATTACTCGCCATATTATGCTTATATGGTCGATAGAACGACAATTACTATACTTATTACTCTTATTATTATCAATCTAAATCATATTATTCGCCATATTATGCTTATATGATCGATAGAACGACAATTACTATACTTATTACTCTTATTATTATCAATCTAAATAATATTATTAACCATATTATGCTTATATGATCGATAGAACGACAATTACTATACTTATTACTCTTATTATTACAAATCTAAATCATATTATTCGCCATATTATGCTTATATGATCGATAGAACGACAATTACTATACTTATTACTCTTATTGTTATCAATCTAATTCATATTATTAGCCATATTATGCTTATATGATAGATAGAACGACAATTAATAAACTTATTACTCTTATTATTATCAATCTAACTCATATTATTAGCCACATTATGCATATATGATCGATAGACCGGCAATTACTATACTTAGTACTCTTATTGTTATCAATCTAACTCATATTATAAGCGATATTATGCTTATATGCTAGATAGAACGACAATTACTATACTTATTACTCTTATTATTATCAATCTAATTCATATTATTAGCCATATTATGCTTATATGATCGATAAAACGACAATTAATATACTTATTACTCTTATTATTATCAATCTAAATCATATTATTCGCCATATTATGCTTATATGATCGATAGAACGGCAATAACTATACTTATTACTCCTATTATTATCAATCTAACTCATATTATTAGCCATATTATGATTCCATGATCGATAGAACGACAATTACTATACCTATTACTCTTATTAATATCAATCTAACTCATATTATTCGCCATATTATGCTTATATGGTCTATAGAACGGCAATTACTATATTTATTACTCTTATTATTATCAATCTAACTCATATTTTTAGCCATATTATGCTTCCATGGTCGATAGAACGACAATTACTATACTTATTAGTCATATTATTATTAATCTAACTCATATTATTCGCCATATTATGCTTATATGATTGATAGAACGGCAATAACTATACTTATTACTCCTATTATTATCAATCTAACTCATATTATTAGCCACATTATGCTTCCATGGTTGATAGAACGACAATTACTATACTTATTAATCATATTATTATTAATCTAACTCATATTAGTAACCATATTATGCTTCCATGATCGATAGAACGACAATTACTATACGTATTACTGTTATTATTCTCAATCTAACTCTTATTATTGGCCATATTATGCTTATATGATCGATAGAACGACAATTAATACACTTATTACTCTTATTATTATCAATCTAAATCATATTATTCGCCATATTATGCTTATATGATCGATAGAACGACAATTACTATACTTATTACTCTTATTATTATCAATCTAATTCATATTATTAGCCATATTATGCTTATATGATCGATAGAACGACAATTACTATACTTATTACTCTTATTATTATCAAGCTAACTCATATTATTATCCATATTATGCTTATATGATCGATAGAACGACAATTACTATACTTATTACTCTTATTATTATCAATCTAATTCATATTATTAGCCACATTATGCTTATACGATCGATCGAACGACAATTACTATACTTATTACTCTTATTATTATCAAGCTAACTCATATTATTATCCATATTATGCTTATATGATCGATAGAACGACCATTACTATACTTATTACTCTTATTATTACCAATCTAAATCATATTATTCGCCATATTATGCTTATATGATCGATAGAACGACAATTACTATACTTATTACTCTTATTATTATCAATCTAATTCATATTATTAGCCATATTATGCTTATATGATCGATAGAACGACAATTACTATACTTATTACTCTTATTATTATCAAGCTAACTCATATTATTATCCATATTATGCTTATATGATCGATAGAACGACAATTACTATACTTATTACTCTTATTATTATCAATCTAACTCATATTATTAGCCATATTATGCTTATATGATCGATAGAACGACAATTACTATACTTATTACTCTTATTATTATCAATCTAAATCATATTATTAGCCATATTATGCTGATATAATCGATAGAACGACAATTACTATACTTATTACTCTTATTATTATCAAGCTAACTCATATTATTAGCCATATTATGCTTCCATGGTCGATGGAACGACAATTACTATACTTATTACTGTTATTCTTATCAATCTAACTCATATTATTAGCCATAATATGCTTATATGATCGATAGAACGACAATTAATATACTTATTACTCTTATTATTATCAATCTAACTTGTATTATTAGCGATATTATGCTTATATGATCGATAGAACGACAATTACTATACTTATTACTCTTATTATTATCAATCTAATTCATATTATTAGCCAGATTATGCATATTTGATCCATAGAACGACAATTACTATACCTATTACTCTTATTAATATCAATCTAACTCATATTATTCGCCATATTATGCTTATATGGTCTATAGAACGGCAATTACTATATTTATTACTCTTATTATTATCAATCTAACTCATATTTTTAGCCATATTATGCTTCCATGGTCGATAGAACGACAATTACTATACTTATTAGTCATATTATTATTAATCTAACTCATATTAGTAACCATATTATGCAGATATGATCGATAGAACGACAATTACTATACCTATTTCTCTTATTAATATCAATCTAACTCATATTATTCGCCATATTATGCTTATATGATCGATAGAACTGCAATAACTATACTTATTACTCCTATTATTATCAATCTAACTCATATTATTAGCCATATTATGCTTCCATGGTCGTTAGAACGACAATTACTATACTTATTAATCATATTATTATTAATCTAACTCATATTAGTAACCATATTATGCTTATATGGTCGATAGAACGACAATTACTATACCTATTACTCTTATTAATACAATCTAACTCATATTATTAGCCATATTATGCTTATATGATCGATGGAACGGCAATTACTATACTTATTACTGTTATTCTTATCAATCTAACTCATATTATTAGCCATAATATGCTTATATGATCGATAGAACGACAATTAATATACTTATTACTCTTATTATTATCAATCTAACTTGTATTATTAGCGATATTATGCTTATATGATCGATAGAACGACAATTACTATACTTATTACTCTTATTATTATCAATCTAAATCATATTATTCGCCATATTATGCTTATATGATCGATAGAACGGCAATAACTATACTTATTACTCCTATTATTATCAATCTAACTCATATTATTAGCCATATTATGATTCCATGGTTGATAGAACGACAATTACTATACTTATTAATCATATTATTATTAATCTAACTCATATTAGTAACCATATTATGCTTCCATGATCGATAGAACGACAATTACTATACGTATTACTGTTATTATTCTCAATCTAACTCTTATTATTGGCCATATTATGCTTATATGATCGATAGAACGACAATTAATACACTTATTACTCTTATTATTATCAATCTAAATCATATTATTCGCCATATTATGCTTATATGATCGATAGAACGACAATTACTATACTTATTACTCTTATTATTATCAATCTAATTCATATTATTAGCCATATTATGCTTATATGATCGATAGAACGACAATTACTATACTTATTACTCTTATTATTATCAAGCTAACTCATATTATTATCCATATTATGCTTATATGATCGATAGAACGACAATTACTATACTTATTACTCTTATTATTATCAATCTAATTCATATTATTAGCCACATTATGCTTATACGATCGATCGAACGACAATTACTATACTTATTACTCTTATTATTATCAAGCTAACTCATATTATTATCCATATTATGCTTATATGATCGATAGAACGACCATTACTATACTTATTACTCTTATTATTACCAATCTAAATCATATTATTCGCCATATTATGCTTATATGATCGATAGAACGACAATTACTATACTTATTACTCTTATTATTATCAATCTAATTCATATTATTAGCCATATTATGCTTATATGATCGATAGAACGACAATTACTATACTTATTACTCTTATTATTATCAAGCTAACTCATATTATTATCCATATTATGCTTATATGATCGATAGAACGACAATTACTATACTTATTACTCTTATTATTATCAATCTAACTCATATTATTAGCCATATTATGCTTATATGATCGATAGAACGACAATTACTATACTTATTACTCTTATTATTATCAATCTAAATCATATTATTAGCCATATTATGCTGATATAATCGATAGAACGACAATTACTATACTTATTACTCTTATTATTATCAAGCTAACTCATATTATTAGCCATATTTTGCTTCCATGGTCGATGGAACGACAATTACTATACTTATTACTGTTATTCTTATCAATCTAACTCATATTATTAGCCATAATATGCTTATATGATCGATAGAACGACAATTAATATACTTATTACTCTTATTATTATCAATCTAACTTGTATTATTAGCGATATTATGCTTATATGATCGATAGAACGACAATTACTATACTTATTACTCTTATTATTATCAATCTAATTCATATTATTAGCCAGATTATGCATATTTGATCCATAGAACGACAATTACTATACCTATTACTCTTATTAATATCAATCTAACTCATATTATTCGCCATATTATGCTTATATGGTCTATAGAACGGCAATTACTATATTTATTACTCTTATTATTATCAATCTAACTCATATTTTTAGCCATATTATGCTTCCATGGTCGATAGAACGACAATTACTATACTTATTAGTCATATTATTATTAATCTAACTCATATTAGTAACCATATTATGCAGATATGATCGATAGAACGACAATTACTATACCTATTTCTCTTATTAATATCAATCTAACTCATATTATTCGCCATATTATGCTTATATGATCGATAGAACTGCAATAACTATACTTATTACTCCTATTATTATCAATCTAACTCATATTATTAGCCATATTATGCTTCCATGGTCGTTAGAACGACAATTACTATACTTATTAATCATATTATTATTAATCTAACTCATATTAGTAACCATATTATGCTTATATGGTCGATAGAACGACAATTACTATACCTATTACTCTTATTAATACAATCTAACTCATATTATTAGCCATATTATGCTTATATGATCGATGGAACGGCAATTACTATACTTATTACTGTTATTCTTATCAATCTAACTCATATTATTAGCCATAATATGCTTATATGATCGATAGAACGACAATTAATATACTTATTACTCTTATTATTATCAATCTAACTTGTATTATTAGCGATATTATGCTTATATGATCGATAGAACGACAATTACTATACTTATTACTCTTATTATTATCAATCTAAATCATATTATTCGCCATATTATGCTTATATGATCGATAGAACGGCAATAACTATACTTATTACTCCTATTATTATCAATCTAACTCATATTATTAGCCATATTATGATTCCATGGTTGATAGAACGACAATTACTATACTTATTAATCATATTATTATTAATCTAACTCATATTAGTAACCATATTATGCTTCCATGATCGATAGAACGACAATTACTATACGTATTACTGTTATTATTCTCAATCTAACTCTTATTATTGGCCATATTATGCTTATATGATCGATAGAACGACAATTAATACACTTATTACTCTTATTATTATCAATCTAAATCATATTATTCGCCATATTATGCTTATATGATCGATAGAACGACAATTACTATACTTATTACTCTTATTATTATCAATCTAATTCATATTATTAGCCATATTATGCTTATATGATCGATAGAACGACAATTACTATACTTATTACTCTTATTATTATCAAGCTAACTCATATTATTATCCATATTATGCTTATATGATCGATAGAACGACAATTACTATACTTATTACTCTTATTATTATCAATCTAATTCATATTATTAGCCACATTATGCTTATACGATCGATCGAACGACAATTACTATACTTATTACTCTTATTATTATCAAGCTAACTCATATTATTATCCATATTATGCTTATATCATCGATAGAACGACCATTACTATACTTATTACTCTTATTATTACCAATCTAAATCATATTATTCGCCATATTATGCTTATATGATCGATAGAACGACAATTACTATACTTATTACTCTTATTATTATCAATCTAATTCATATTATTAGCCATATTATGCTTATATGATCGATAGAACGACAATTACTATACTTATTACTCTTATTATTATCAAGCTAACTCATATTATTATCCATATTATGCTTATATGATAGATAGAACGACCATTACTATACTTATTACTCTTATTATTACCAATCTAAATCATATTATTCGCCATATTATGCTTATATGATCGATAGAACGACAATTACTATACTTATTACTCTTATTATTATCAATCTAATTCATATTATTACCCATATTATGCTTATATGATCGATAGAACGACAATTACTATACTTATTACTCTTATTATTATCAAGCTAACTCATATTATTAGCCATATTATGCTTATATGATCGATAGAACGACAATTACTATACTTATTACTCTTATTATTATCAATCTAACTCATATTATTAGCCATATTATGCTTATATGATCGATAGAACGACAATTACTATACTTATTACTCTTACTATTATCAATCTAAATCATATTATTAGCCATATTATGCTGATATAATCGATAGAACGACAATTACTATACTTATTACTCTTATTATTATCAAGCTAACTCATATTATTAGCCATATTATGCTTCCATGGTCGATGGAACGACAATTACTATACTTATTACTGTTATTCTTATCAATCTAACTCATATTATTAGCCATAATATGCTTATATGATCGATAGAACGACAATTAATATACTTATTACTCTTATTATTATCAATCTAACTTGTATTATTAGCGATATTATGCTTATATGATCGATAGAACGACAATTACTATACTTATTACTCTTATTATTATCAATCTAATTCATATTATTAGCCAGATTATGCATATTTGATCCATAGAACGACAATTACTGTACCTATTACTCTTATTAATATCAATCTAACTCATATTATTCGCCATATTATGCTTATATGGTCTATAGAACGGCAATTACTATATTTATTACTCTTATTATTATCAATCTAACTCATATTTTTAGCCATATTATGCTTATATGATCGATAGAACGACCATTACTATACTTATTACTCTTATTATTACCAATCTAAATCATATTATTCGCCATATTATGCTTATATGATCGATAGAACGACAATTACTGTACTTATTACTCTTACTATTATCAATCTAATTCATATTATTAGCCATATTATGCTTATATGATCGATAGAACGACAATTAATATACTTATTACTCTTATTACTATCAATCTAATTCATATTATTAGCCATATTATGCTTATATGATCGATAGAACGACAATTACTATACTTATTACTCTTATTATTATCAAGCTAACTCATATTATTATCCATATTATGCTTATATGATCGATAAAACGGCAATTACTATACGTACTATTCTTATTATTATTAATCTAACTCATATTATTAACCATATTATGCAGATATGATCGATAGAACGACAATTACTATACTTATTACTCTTATTATTATCAATCTAACTCATATTATTAGCCATATTATGCTTATATGATCGATAGAACGACAATTACTATACTTATTACACTCATTACTATTAATCTAACTCATATTATTGACCATATTGTGCAGATATGATCGATAGAACGACAATTACTATACATATTACTCTTATTATTATCAATCTAAATCATATTATTCGCCATATTATGCTTATATGATCGATAGAACGGCAGTTACTATACTTATTACTTTTATTATTATCAATCTAATTCATATTATTAGGCATATTATGCTTATATTATCGATAGAACGACAATTACTATACTTATTACTCTTATTATTATCAAGCTAACTCATATTATTATCCATATTATGCTTATATGATCGATAGAACGACAATTAATATACTTATTACTCTTATTATTATCAATCTAACTCATATTATTAGCCACATTATGCATATATGATCGATAGAACGACAATTACTATACTTAGTACTCTTATTGTTATCAATCTAACTCATATTATAAGCGATATTATGCTTATATGCTAGATAGAACGACAATTACTATACTTATTACTCTTATTATTATCAATCTAATTCATATTATTAGCCATATTATGCTTATATGATCGATAGAACGACAATTAATATACTTATTACTCTTATTATTATCAATCTAAATCATATTATTCGCCATATTATGCTTATATGATCGATAGAACGGCAATAACTATACTTATTACTCCTATTATTATCAATCTAATTCATATTATTAGCCATATTATGCTTATATGATCGATAGAACGACAATTACTATACTTATTACTCTTATTATTATCAAGCTAACTCATATTATTATCCATATTATGCTTATATGATCGATAGAACGACAATTACTATACGTACTATTCTTATTATTATTAATCTAACTCATATTATTAACCATATTATGCAGATATGATCGATAGAACGACAATTACTATACTTATTACTCTTATTATTATCAATCTAACTCATACTATTAGCCATATTATGCTTATATGATCGATAGAACGACAATTACTATACTTATTACTCTTATTATTATCAATCTAAATCATATTACTCGCCATATTATGCTTATATGGTCGATAGAACGACAATTACTATACTTATTACTCTTATTATTATCAATCTAAATCATATTATTCGCCATATTATGCTTATATGATCGATAGAACGACAATTACTATACTTATTACTCTTATTATTATCAATCTAAATAATATTATTAACCATATTATGCTTATATGATCGATAGAACGACAATTAATATACTTATTACTCTTATTACTATCAATCTAATTCATATTATTAGCCATATTATGCTTATATGATCAATAGAACGACAATTACTATACTTATTACTCTTATTATTATCAAGCTAACTCATATTATTATCCATATTATGCTTATATGATCGATAAAACGGCAATTACTATACGTACTATTCTTATTATTATTAATCTAACTCATATTATTAACCATATTATGCAGATATGATCGATAGAACGACAATTACTATACTTATTACTCTTATTATTATCAATCTAACTCATATTATTAGCCATATTATGCTTATATGATCGATAGAACGACAATTACTATACTTATTACACTCATTACTATTAATCTAACTCATATTATTGACCATATTGTGCAGATATGATCGATAGAACGACAATTACTATACATATTACTCTTATTATTATCAATCTAAATCATATTATTCGCCATATTATGCTTATATGATCGATAGAACGGCAGTTACTATACTTATTACTTTTATTATTATCAATCTAATTCATATTATTAGGCATATTATGCTTATATTATCGATAGAACGACAATTACTATACTTATTACTCTTATTATTATCAAGCTAACTCATATTATTATCCATATTATGCTTATATGATCGATAGAACGACAATTAATATACTTATTACTCTTATTATTATCAATCTAACTCATATTATTAGCCACATTATGCATATATGATCGATAGAACGACAATTACTATACTTAGTACTCTTATTGTTATCAATCTAACTCATATTATAAGCGATATTATGCTTATATGCTAGATAGAACGACAATTACTATACTTATTACTCTTATTATTATCAATCTAATTCATATTATTAGCCATATTATGCTTATATGATCGATAGAACGACAATTAATATACTTATTACTCTTATTATTATCAATCTAAATCATATTATTCGCCATATTATGCTTATATGATCGATAGAACGGCAATAACTATACTTATTACTCCTATTATTATCAATCTAATTCATATTATTAGCCATATTATGCTTATATGATCGATAGAACGACAATTACTATACTTATTACTCTTATTATTATCAAGCTAACTCATATTATTATCCATATTATGCTTATATGATCGATAGAACGACAATTACTATACGTACTATTCTTATTATTATTAATCTAACTCATATTATTAACCATATTATGCAGATATGATCGATAGAACGACAATTACTATACTTATTACTCTTATTATTATCAATCTAACTCATACTATTAGCCATATTATGCTTATATGATCGATAGAACGACAATTACTATACTTATTACTCTTATTATTATCAATCTAAATCATATTACTCGCCATATTATGCTTATATGGTCGATAGAACGACAATTACTATACTTATTACTCTTATTATTATCAATCTAAATCATATTATTCGCCATATTATGCTTATATGATCGATAGAACGACAATTACTATACTTATTACTCTTATTATTATCAATCTAAATAATATTATTAACCATATTATGCTTATATGATCGATAGAACGACAATTACTATACTTATTACTCTTATTATTACAAATCTAAATCATATTATTCGCCATATTATGCTTATATGATCGATAGAACGACAATTACTATACTTATTAATCTTATTGTTATCAATCTAATTCATATTATTAGCCATATTATGCTTATATGATCGATAGAACGACAATTAATATACTTATTACTCTTATTATTATCAATCTAACTCATATTATTAGCCACATTATGCATATATGATCGATAGACCGGCAATTACTATACTTAGTACTCTTATTGTTATCAATCTAACTCATATTATAAGCGATATTATGCTTATATGCTAGATAGAACGACAATTACTATACTTATTACTCTTATTATTATCAATCTAATTCATATTATTAGCCATATTATGCTTATATGATCGATAGAACGACAATTAATATACTTATTACTCTTATTATTATCAATCTAAATCATATTATTCGCCATATTATGCTTATATGATCGATAGAACGGCAATAACTATACTTATTACTCCTATTATTATCAATCTAATTCATATTATTAGCCATATTATGCTTATATGATCGATAGAACGACAATTACTATACTTATTACTCTTATTATTATCAAGCTAACTCATATTATTATCCATATTATGCTTATATGATCGATAGAACGACAATTACTATACGTACTATTCTTATTATTATTAATCTAACTCATATTATTAACCATATTATGCAGATATGATCGATAGAACGACAATTACTATACTTATTACTCTTATTATTATCAATCTAACTCATACTATTAGCCATATTATGCTTATATGATCGATAGAACGACAATTACTATACTTATTACTCTTATTATTATCAATCTAAATCATATTACTCGCCATATTATGCTTATATGGTCGATAGAACGACAATTACTATACTTATTACTCTTATTATTATCAATCTAAATCATATTATTCGCCATATTATGCTTATATGATCGATAGAACGACAATTACTATACTTATTACTCTTATTATTATCAATCTAAATAATATTATTAACCATATTATGCTTATATGATCGATAGAACGACAATTAATATACTTATTACTCTTATTACTATCAATCTAATTCATATTATTAGCCATATTATGCTTATATGATCGATAGAACGACAATTACTATACTTATTACTCTTATTATTATCAAGCTAACTCATATTATTATCCATATTATGCTTATATGATCGATAAAACGGCAATTACTATACGTACTATTCTTATTATTATTAATCTAACTCATATTATTAACCATATTATGCAGATATGATCGATAGAACGACAATTACTATACTTATTACTCTTATTATTATCAATCTAACTCATATTATTAGCCATATTATGCTTATATGATCGATAGAACGACAATTACTATACTTATTACACTCATTACTATTAATCTAACTCATATTATTGACCATATTGTGCAGATATGATCGATAGAACGACAATTACTATACATATTACTCTTATTATTATCAATCTAAATCATATTATTCGCCATATTATGCTTATATGATCGATAGAACGGCAGTTACTATACTTATTACTTTTATTATTATCAATCTAATTCATATTATTAGGCATATTATGCTTATATTATCGATAGAACGACAATTACTATACTTATTACTCTTATTATTATCAAGCTAACTCATATTATTATCCATATTATGCTTATATGATCGATAGAACGACAATTAATATACTTATTACTCTTATTATTATCAATCTAACTCATATTATTAGCCACATTATGCATATATGATCGATAGAACGACAATTACTATACTTAGTACTCTTATTGTTATCAATCTAACTCATATTATAAGCGATATTATGCTTATATGCTAGATAGAACGACAATTACTATACTTATTACTCTTATTATTATCAATCTAATTCATATTATTAGCCATATTATGCTTATATGATCGATAGAACGACAATTAATATACTTATTACTCTTATTATTATCAATCTAAATCATATTATTCGCCATATTATGCTTATATGATCGATAGAACGGCAATAACTATACTTATTACTCCTATTATTATCAATCTAATTCATATTATTAGCCATATTATGCTTATATGATCGATAGAACGACAATTACTATACTTATTACTCTTATTATTATCAAGCTAACTCATATTATTATCCATATTATGCTTATATGATCGATAGAACGACAATTACTATACGTACTATTCTTATTATTATTAATCTAACTCATATTATTAACCATATTATGCAGATATGATCGATAGGACGACAATTACTATACTTATTACTCTTATTATTATCAATCTAACTCATACTATTAGCCATATTATGCTTATATGATCGATAGAACGACAATTACTATACTTATTACTCTTATTATTATCAATCTAAATCATATTACTCGCCATATTATGCTTATATGGTCGATAGAACGACAATTACTATACTTATTACTCTTATTATTATCAATCTAAATCATATTATTCGCCATATTATGCTTATATGATCGATAGAACGACAATTACTATACTTATTACCCTTATTATTATCAATCTAAATAATATTATTAACCATATTATGCTTATATGATCGATAGAACGACAATTACTATACTTATTACTCTTATTATTACAAATCTAAATCATATTATTCGCCATATTATGCTTATATGATCGATAGAACGACAATTACTATACTTATTAATCTTATTGTTATCAATCTAATTCATATTATTAGCCATATTATGCTTATATGATCGATAGAACGACAATTAATATACTTATTACTCTTATTATTATCAATCTAACTCATATTATTAGCCACATTATGCATATATGATCGATAGACCGGCAATTACTATACTTAGTACTCTTATTGTTATCAATCTAACTCATATTATAAGCGATATTATGCTTATATGCTACATAGAACGACAATTACTACACTTATTACTCTTATTATTATCAATCTAATTCATATTATTAGCCATATTATGCTTATATGATCGATAGAACGACAATAAATATACTTATTACTCTTATTATTATCAATCTAAATCATATTATTCGCCATATTATGCTTATATGATCGATAGAACGGCAATAACTATACTTATTACTCCTATTATTATCAATCTAACTCATATTATTAGCCATATTATGATTCCATGATCGATAGAACGACAATTACTATACCTATTACTCTTATTAATATCAATCTAACTCATATTATTCGCCATATTATGCTTATATGGTCTATAGAACGGCAATTACTATATTTATTACTCTTATTATTATCAATCTAACTCATATTTTTAGCCATATTATGCTTCCATGGTCGATAGAACGACAATTACTATACTTATTAGTCATATTATTATTAATCTAACTCATATTAGTAACCATATTATGCAGATATGATCGATAGAACGACAATTACTATACCTATTTCTCTTATTAATATCAATCTAACTCATATTATTTGCCATATTATGCTTATATGATTGATAGAACGGCAATAACTATACTTATTACTCCTATTATTATCAATCTAACTCATATTATTAGCCATATTATGCTTCCATGGTCGATAGAACGACAATTACTATACTTATTAATCATATTATTATTAATCTAACTCATATTAGTAACCATATTATGCTTCCATGATCGATAGAACGACAATTACTATACGTATTACTGTTATTATTCTCAATCTAACTCTTATTATTGGCCATATTATGCTTATATGATCGATAGAACGACAATTAATACACTTATTACTCTTATTATTATCAATCTAAATCATATTATTCGCCATATTATGCTTATATGATCGATAGGACGACAATTACTATACTTATTACTCTTATTATTATCAATCTAATTCATATTATTAGCCATATTATGCTTATATGATCGATAGAACGACAATTACTATACTTATTACTCTTATTATTATCAAGCTAACTCATATTATTATCCATATTATGCTTATATGATCGATAGAACGACAATTACTATACTTATTACTCTTATTATTATCAATCTAATTCATATTATTAGCCACATTATGCTTATACGATCGATAGAACGACAATTACTATACTTATTACTCTTATTATTATCAAGCTAACTCATATTATTATCCATATTATGCTTATATGATCGATAGAACGACCATTACTATACTTATTACTCTTATTATTACCAATCTAAATCATATTATTCGCCATATTATGCTTATATGATCGATAGAACGAGAATTACTATACTTATTACTCTTATTATTATCAAGCTAACTCATATTATTATCCATATTATGCTTATATGATCGATAGAACGACAATTACTATACTTATTACTCTTATTAATATCAATCTAACTCATATTATTCGCCATATTATGCTTATATGGTCTATAGAACGGCAATTACTATATTTATTACTCTTATTATTATCAATCTAACTCATATTTTTAGCCATATTATGCTTCCATGGTCGATAGAACGACAATTACTATACTTATTAGTCATATTATTATTAATCTAACTCATATTAGTAACCATATTATGCAGATATGATCGATAGAACGACAATTACTATACCTATTTCTCTTATTAATATCAATCTAACTCATATTATTTGCCATATTATGCTTATATGATTGATAGAACGGCAATAACTATACTTATTACTCCTATTATTATCAATCTAACTCATATTATTAGCCATATTATGCTTCCATGGTCGATAGAACGACAATTACTATACTTATTAATCATATTATTATTAATCTAACTCATATTAGTAACCATATTATGCTTCCATGATCGATAGAACGACAATTACTATACGTATTACTGTTATTATTCTCAATCTAATTCATATTATTAGCCATATTATGCTTATATGATCGATAGAACGACAATTACTATACTTATTACTCTTATTATTATCAAGCTAACTCATATTATTATCCATATTATGCTTATATGATCGATAGAACGACAATTACTATACTTATTACTCTTATTATTATCAATCTAACTCATATTATTAGCCATATTATGCTTATATGATCGATAGAACGACAATTACTATACTTATTACTCTTATTATTATCAAGCTAACTCATATTATTAACCATATTATGCTTCCATGGTCGATGGAACGACAATTACTATACTTATTACTGTTATTCTTATCAATCTAACTCATATTATTAGCCATAATATGCTTATATGATCGATAGAACGACAATTAATATATTTATTACTCTTATTATTATCAATCTAACTCATATTTTTAGCCATATTATGCTTCCATGGTCGATAGAACGACAATTACTATACTTATTAGTCATATTATTATTAATCTAACTCATATTAGTAACCATATTATGCAGATATGATCGATAGAACGACAATTACTATACCTATTTCTCTTATTAATATCAATCTAACTCATATTATTTGCCATATTATGCTTATATGATTGATAGAACGGCAACAACTATACTTATTACTCGTATTATTATCAATCTAACTCATATTATTAGCCATATTATGCTTCCATGGTCGATAGAACGACAATTACTATACTTATTAATCATATTATTATTAATCTAACTCATATTAGTAACCATATTATGCTTCCATGATCGATAGAACGACAATTACTATACGTATTACTGTTATTATTCTCAATCTAACTCTTATTATTGGCCATATTATGCTTATATGATCGATAGAACGACAATTAATACACTTATTACTCTTATTATTATCAATCTAAATCATATTATTCGCCATATTATGCTTATATGATCGATAGGACGACAATTACTATACTTATTACTCTTATTATTATCAATCTAATTCATATTATTAGCCATATTATGCTTATATGATCGATAGAACGACAATTACTATACTTATTACTCTTATTATTATCAAGCTAACTCATATTATTATCCATATTATGCTTATATGATCGATAGAACGACAATTACTATACTTATTACTCTTATTATTATCAATCTAATTCATATTATTAGCCACATTATGCTTATACGATCGATAGAACGACAATTACTATACTTATTACTCTTATTATTATCAAGCTAACTCATATTATTATCCATATTATGCTTATATGATCGATAGAACGACCATTACTATACTTATTACTCTTATTATTACCAATCTAAATCATATTATTCGCCATATTATGCTTATATGATCGATAGAACGACAATTACTATACTTATTACTCTTATTATTATCAATCTAATTCATATTATTAGCCATATTATGCTTATATGATCGATAGAACGACAATTACTATACTTATTACTCTTATTATTATCAAGCTAACTCATATTATTATCCATATTATGCTTATATGATCGATAGAACGACAATTACTATACTTATTACTCTTATTATTATCAATCTAACTCATATTATTAGCCATATTATGCTTATATGATCGATAGAACGACAATTACTATACTTATTACTCTTATTATTATCAATCTAAATCATATTATTAGCCATATTATGCTGATATAATCGATAGAACGACAATTACTATACTTATTACTCTTATTATTATCAAGCTAACTCATATTATTATCCATATTATGCTTATATGATCGATAAAACGGCAATTACTATACGTACTATTCTTATTATTATTAATCTAACTCATATTATTAACCATATTATGCAGATATGATCGATAGAACGACAATTACTATACTTATTACTCTTATTATTATCAATCTAACTCATATTATTAGCCATATTATGCTTATATGATCGATAGAACGACAATTACTATACTTATTACACTCATTACTATTAATCTAACTCATATTATTGACCATATTGTGCAGATATGATCGATAGAACGACAATTACTATACATATTACTCTTATTATTATCAATCTAATTCATATTATTAGCCATATTATGCTTATATGATGGATAGAACGACAATTACTATACTTATTACTCTTATTATTATCAAGCTAACTCATATTATTATCCATATTATGCTTATATGATCGATAGAACGACAATTACTATACGTACTATTCTTATTATTATTAATCTAACTCATATTATTAACCATATTATGCAGATATGATCGATAGAACGACAATTACTATACTTATTACTCTTATTATTATCAATCTAACTCATATTATTAGCCATATTATGCTTATATGATCGATAGAACGACAATTACTATACTTATTACTCTTATTATTATCAATCTAAATCATATTACTCGCCATATTATGCTTATATGGTCGATAGAACGACAATTACTATACTTATTACTCTTATTATTATCAATCTAAATCATATTATTCGCCATATTATGCTTATATGATCGATAGAACGACAATTACTATACTTATTACTCTTATTATTATCAATCTAAAT
Source organism: Megachile rotundata (assembly GCF_050947335.1). Lineage (NCBI taxonomy): Eukaryota > Metazoa > Arthropoda > Insecta > Hymenoptera > Megachilidae > Megachile > Megachile rotundata. Next base: position 5,611 of record NW_027474844.1, on the reverse strand, counting down.
AATATTATTAACCATATTATGCTTATATGATCGATAGAACGACAATTACTATACTTATTACTCTTATTATTACAAATCTAAATCATATTATTCGCCATATTATGCTTATATGATCGATAGAACGACAATTACTATACTTATTAATCTTATTGTTATCAATCTAATTCATATTATTAGCCATATTATGCTTATATGATCGATAGAACGACAATTAATATACTTATTACTCTTATTATTATCAATCTAACTCATATTATTAGCCACATTATGCATATATGATCGATAGACCGGCAATTACTATACTTAGTACTCTTATTGTTATCAATCTAACTCATATTATAAGCGATATTATGCTTATATGCTAGATAGAACGACAATTACTATACTTATTACTCTTATTATTATCAATCTAATTCATATTATTAGCCATATTATGCTTATATGATCGATAGAACGACAATTAATATACTTATTACTCTTATTATTATCAATCTAAATCATATTATTCGCCATATTATGCTTATATGATCGATAGAACGGCAATAACTATACTTATTACTCCTATTATTATCAATCTAACTCATATTATTAGCCATATTATGATTCCATGATCGATAGAACGACAATTACTATACTTATTAGTCATATTATTATTAATCTAACTCATATTAGTAACCATATTATGCAGATATGATCGATAGAACGACAATTACTATACCTATTTCTCTTATTAATATCAATCTAACTCATATTATTTGCCATATTATGCTTATATGATTGATAGAACGGCAATAACTATACTTATTACTCCTATTATTATCAATCTAACTCATATTATTAGCCATATTATGCTTCCATGGTCGATAGAACGACAATTACTATACTTATTAATCATATTATTATTAATCTAACTCATATTAGTAACCATATTATGCTTCCATGATCGATAGAACGACAATTACTATACGTATTACTGTTATTATTCTCAATCTAACTCTTATTATTAGGCATATTATGCTTATATGATCGATAGAACGACAATTACTATACTTATTACTCTTATTATTATCAAGCTAACTCATATTATTATCCATATTATGCTTATATGATCGATAGAACGACAATTAATATACTTATTACTCTTATTATTATCAATCTAACTCATATTATTAGCCACATTATGCATATATGATCGATAGAACGACAATTACTGTACTTATTACTGTTATTATTCTCAATCTAACTCATATTATTAGCCATATTATGCTTATATGATCGCTAGAACGACAATTACTATACTTATTACACTCATTACTATTAATCTAACTCATATTATTAGCCATATTATGCTTATATGATCGATAGAACGACAATTAATATACTTATTACTCTTATTATTATCAATCTAAATCATATTATTCGCCATATTATGCTTATATGATCGATAGAACGACAATTACTATACTTATTACTCTTATTATTATCAATCTAATTCATATTATTAGCCAGATTATGCATATTTGATCCATAGAACGACAATTACTATACCTATTACTCTTATTAATATGAATCTAACTCATATTATTCGCCATATTATGCTTATATGGTCGATACAACGGCAATTACTATATTTATTACTCTTATTATTATCAATCTAACTCATATTATTAGCCATATTATGCTTCCATGGTCGATAGAACGACAATTACTATACTTATTAGTCATATTATTATTAATCTAACTCATATTAGTAACCATATTATGCAGATATGATCGATAGAACGACAATTACTATACCTATTTCACTTATTAATATCAATCTAACTCATATTATTAGCCATATTATGCTTATATGATCGATAGAACGACAATTACTATATTTATTACTCTTATTATTATCAATCTAACTCATATTATTAGCCATATTATGCTTCCATGGTCGATAGAACGACAATTACTATACTTATTAATCATATTATTATTAATCTAACTCATATTAGTAACCATATTATGCAGATATGATCGATAGAACGACAATTACTATACCTATTACTCTTATTAATACAATCTAACTCATATTATTAGCCATATTATGCTTATATGATCGATGGAACGACAATTACTATACTTATTACTCTTATTATTATCAATCTATCTCATATTATTAGCCATATTATGCTTCCATGGTCGATAGAACGACAATTACTATACTTATTAATCATATTATTATTAATCTAACTCATATTAGTAACCATATTATGCTTCCATGATCGATAGAACGACAAGTACTATACGTATTACTGTTATTATTCTCAATCTAACTCTTATTATTGGCCATATGATGCTTATATGATCGATAGAACGACAATTAATATACTTATTACTCTTATTATTATCAATCTAAATCATATTATTCGCCATATTATGCTTAAATGATCGATAGAACGACAATTACTATACTTATTACTCTTATTATTATCAATCTAATTCATATTATTAGCCATATTATGCTTATATGATCGATAGAACGACAATTACTATACTTATTACTCTTATTATTATCAAGCTAACTCATATTATTATCCATATTATGCTTATATGATCGATAGAACGACAATTACTATACTTATTACTCTTATTATTATCAATCTAATTCATATTATTAGCCATATTATGCTTATACGATCGATAGAACGACAATTACTATACTTATTACTCTTATTATTATCAAGCTAACTCATATTATTATCCATATTATGCTTATATGATAGATAGAACGACCATTACTATACTTATTACTCTTATTATTACCAATCTAAATCATATTATTCGCCATATTATGCTTATATGATCGATAGAACGACAATTACTATACTTATTGCTCTTATTATTATCAATCTAATTCATATTATTACCCATATTATGCTTATATGATCGATAGAACGACAATTACTATACTTATTACTCTTATTATTATCAAGCTAACTCATATTATTAGCCATATTATGCTTATATGATGGATAGAACGACAATTACTATACTTATTACTCTTATTATTATCAAGCTAACTCATATTATTATCCATATTATGCTTATATGATCGATAGAACGACAATTACTATACGTACTATTCTTATTATTATTAATCTAACTCATATTATTAACCATATTATGCAGATATGATCGATAGAACGACAATTACTATACTTATTACTCTTATTATTATCAATCTAACTCATATTATTAGCCATATTATGCTTATATGATCGATAGAACGACAATTACTATACTTATTACTCTTATTATTATCAATCTAAATCATATTACTCGCCATATTATGCTTATATGGTCGATAGAACGACAATTACTATACTTATTACTCTTATTATTATCAATCTAAATCATATTATTCGCCATATTATGCTTATATGATCGATAGAACGACAATTACTATACTTATTACTCTTATTATTATCAATCTAAATAATATTATTAACCATATTATGCTTATATGATCGATAGAACGACAATTACTATACTTATTACTCTTATTATTACAAATCTAAATCATATTATTCGCCATATTATGCTTATATGATCGATAGAACGACAATTACTATACTTATTAATCTTATTGTTATCAATCTAATTCATATTATTAGCCATATTATGCTTATATGATCGATAGAACGACAATTAATATACTTATTACTCTTATTATTATCAATCTAACTCATATTATTAGCCACATTATGCATATATGATCGATAGACCGGCAATTACTATACTTAGTACTCTTATTGTTATCAATCTAACTCATATTATAAGCGATATTATGCTTATATGCTAGATAGAACGACAATTACTATACTTATTACTCTTATTATTATCAATCTAATTCATATTATTAGCCATATTATGCTTATATGATCGATAGAACGACAATTAATATACTTATTACTCTTATTATTATCAATCTAAATCATATTATTCGCCATATTATGCTTATATGATCGATAGAACGGCAATAACTATACTTATTACTCCTATTATTATCAATCTAACTCATATTATTAGCCATATTATGATTCCATGATCGATAGAACGACAATTACTATACTTATTAGTCATATTATTATTAATCTAACTCATATTAGTAACCATATTATGCAGATATGATCGATAGAACGACAATTACTATACCTATTTCTCTTATTAATATCAATCTAACTCATATTATTTGCCATATTATGCTTATATGATTGATAGAACGGCAATAACTATACTTATTACTCCTATTATTATCAATCTAACTCATATTATTAGCCATATTATGCTTCCATGGTCGATAGAACGACAATTACTATACTTATTAATCATATTATTATTAATCTAACTCATATTAGTAACCATATTATGCTTCCATGATCGATAGAACGACAATTACTATACGTATTACTGTTATTATTCTCAATCTAACTCTTATTATTAGGCATATTATGCTTATATGATCGATAGAACGACAATTACTATACTTATTACTCTTATTATTATCAAGCTAACTCATATTATTATCCATATTATGCTTATATGATCGATAGAACGACAATTAATATACTTATTACTCTTATTATTATCAATCTAACTCATATTATTAGCCACATTATGCATATATGATCGATAGAACGACAATTACTGTACTTATTACTGTTATTATTCTCAATCTAACTCATATTATTAGCCATATTATGCTTATATGATCGCTAGAACGACAATTACTATACTTATTACACTCATTACTATTAATCTAACTCATATTATTAGCCATATTATGCTTATATGATCGATAGAACGACAATTAATATACTTATTACTCTTATTATTATCAATCTAAATCATATTATTCGCCATATTATGCTTATATGATCGATAGAACGACAATTACTATACTTATTACTCTTATTATTATCAATCTAATTCATATTATTAGCCAGATTATGCATATTTGATCCATAGAACGACAATTACTATACCTATTACTCTTATTAATATGAATCTAACTCATATTATTCGCCATATTATGCTTATATGGTCGATACAACGGCAATTACTATATTTATTACTCTTATTATTATCAATCTAACTCATATTATTAGCCATATTATGCTTCCATGGTCGATAGAACGACAATTACTATACTTATTAGTCATATTATTATTAATCTAACTCATATTAGTAACCATATTATGCAGATATGATCGATAGAACGACAATTACTATACCTATTTCACTTATTAATATCAATCTAACTCATATTATTAGCCATATTATGCTTATATGATCGATAGAACGACAATTACTATATTTATTACTCTTATTATTATCAATCTAACTCATATTATTAGCCATATTATGCTTCCATGGTCGATAGAACGACAATTACTATACTTATTAATCATATTATTATTAATCTAACTCATATTAGTAACCATATTATGCAGATATGATCGATAGAACGACAATTACTATACCTATTACTCTTATTAATACAATCTAACTCATATTATTAGCCATATTATGCTTATATGATCGATGGAACGACAATTACTAT